>NC_081556.1:130421593-130546593 GCF_963082655.1 Stomoxys calcitrans | reverse complement strand
TTTTGTTCAGCGATGAGGCTCATTTCTGGTTGAATGGCTACGTAAATAAGCAAAATTGCCGCATTTGGAGTGAAGAGCAACCAGAAGCCGTTCAAGAACTGCCCATGCATCCCGAAAAATGCACTGTTTGGTGTGGTTTGTACGCTGGTGGAATCATTGGACCGTATTTTTTCAAAGATGCTGTTGGACGCAACGTTACGGTGAATGAACACATTTCGAACCGAACACTGATTTTGGTAATAAAATTCAATGATTTGCAAGCGTTGCTCGTTAGTAAGTCTATTCATGATGAAATGTCAAAGCATACTGAGCATCTTTCTCTTTGACACCATGTCTGAAATCCCACGTGATCTGTCAAATACTAATGCATGAAAATCCTAACCTCAAAAAAATCACCCTTTACAAAAATTAACATGGAGAGACAGACAGACGGACATAGCTTAATCGAATCAGAAAGTGATTCCGAGTTGATCGGTATACTTATCAATGGGTCTATCTCTCTTCCTTCTGGCTGTTACAAAACAAATGCACTAAGTTATAATTCCCTGTGCCACAATGGTGGTGTAGGGTATAAAAATAATTATAATGGCAATTCGATGCCCATTATCATATACATACTAATAGTTTAGTAGGTAGATCGACATACATACACGTACATGATAGCAATATCCAAATATGGTTAAGTCTAACCATATTAAGCTCAAATATTTAGGGCTTTAAAATTCACAGTTGGAAATTTTTTAGTGAAACCAAAAAAAAAAAAAACAGTGAAAACGCATTAAGTTCGATGGAGCCGAATCTCATATACCCTCCATAATGAATCGCATGTGACAAGTTCTTTAAATGTCCTTTTCAATTATATAAGAGCTATAACAATTAATTGACCGTTATGGAACCTACTTGCAATAACTGTTAGAAGTTATAGAAAAATACCACCTCCAAAATTTCTGGCAAATTGAGTAATAATTGCGCCCTTCAGAGGTTTTGGGAAATCAAATTGAAATATCGATTTATATGGCTGATATATAAGGTTATGAACCGATTTAGACCATGTGTGGCACAGTTTTTGAAAGTCATATTAAAACCGTACATGTAAAATGTCAGCCAAATTAGATAAGAACTAAGCCTCTAGACGCTCAAGAAGTCTAATCGGGAGATCGGTTTTTATGGCACTAAATCAGCTGTTAAAAATCATAACTAACCGCATTGTGCAAATTTCAGGCAAATCGGATAAGAATTGCGCCCTCTAGAAGCTCAAGAAGTCAAACCGGGAGATCGGCAGCTATATCTGGTTATAGACCGATTTGAACCATACTTGGCATAGTTATTTAAAATCATAACTTAACGAAATGTGTAAAATTTTTGCCAAATCGGATAAAAATTGCGCCCTCTAGAAGCTGAAGAAGTCTAATCAGAAGATGGCAGCTGTATCAAAAGCTAGAACGATTTGACCCATTTACAAGAGCATTACACTTAAAGAAGTATTTGTGTAAAATTTCAAGCGTCTGGTCTTACTTCTTCGGAAGTTACAGTGCTTTCGACAGACAAACAGACGGACGGAGAGACAGAAGGACGGACACACAGACGGATAGACAAGGGGACAGATGGGCAGACAGATGAACGGACAGACGGACGGACAAACAGACGGATAGACAAGCGGACAGATGGCCAGACAGATGAACGGACAGACGGACATGGGTAGATTGACTGATTGATAGACGATTTGAAGATCAAGAATATATATATATTGGGTTGCCCAAAAAGTAATTGCGGATTTTTCATATAGTCGGCGTTGACAATTTTTTTCACAGCTTGTGACTCTGTAATTGCATTCTTTCTTCTGTCAGTTATCAGCTGTTACTTTTAGCTTGCTTTAGAAAAAAAGTGTAAAAAAAGTATTTTTGATTAAAGTTCATTCTAAGTTTTATTAAAAATGCATTTACTTTCTTTTAAAAAATCCGCAATTACTTTTTGGGCAACACAATAAAATAGACCGATTTTCACCGTATTCGGGAAGAATATGTTAGTGTTTATAGAACTCATTGTACCAAATTTCAGCAAAATTGGTTAAAAAAATCACCTTTTAAAGACTAAAGAACTAAAATCTGGCAATCCGTTTATGTATACGGCAGCTATGTCCAACTTTAACCCGATCTGAACTATACTCTTTATGGGTGACGAGAAGCCTCACATAGCTCAATGTGCCAAATTTCAGCGAAATCGGACAATAAATGCGTCGTTTATGGATTCTTGACCTTAATCCGGGACAAGTGTCTCTATGGGCGCTATATCCAAATATGGGCCGATCTCAGCCATATTGAATATGGGTGTCGAAGAGCCTAACACACCTCACTGTGCCAAATTTCAGAGAAATTGGACAATAATCTCTGCTTTTATGGGCCCAAGAACTTTAATCCAGAGATCGGTGTATATGACAGCTATAGCCAAATATAGGCCGATTTTGACCATGGTACAGCTCGTTGAACCACGTTTTAGTGAAATCGGTTAAACATTCAACTTTGGAGGCCATCGTAGCGCAGAGAATAGCATGAGCGCCTGGGTTCAAATTTTGGCGAGAACATCAGAGGTACTATGCCATGTAAAAACTTCTCCCTAAAGAGGTATCGCACTGCGGCATGCCATTCGGACTCGGCTATAAAAAAGAGAACCGTTTGCATTGAGGTTAAACCTGAATCTAACAGCACTCATTGATATGTGAGAATGAGTACGAGTGCCTGGGTTCGAATCCTGGTGAGACCTTTAGAAAAAAGAAATAAAAATCAGCTGTGGTAATCCCCTCCTAATACTCATTTTCCGAGTTATTATGCCATGAAAAAACTTCTTCCTGAAAAGGTATGGCACGGCGGCACGCCGTTCGGACTCGGCTATAAAAAGAAGGACCGTTTGCATTGGGCTTAAACCTGAATCGGACAGCACTCAAATGTGAGAATTGTATTATTTTTATACCCACCACCGAAGGATGGGGATATCTTGATATAGCCCCCATATAGACCGATCCTCCGATTTAGGGTCTTAGGCCAATAAAAGCCACATTTATTGTTCGATTTTGCTGAAATTTGGGATAGTGAGCTGTGTTAGACCCTTCAATATCCTTTGTCAATTTGACCCAGATCGGTCCAGATTTGGATATAGCTGTCACATAGACCGAACCTCCGATTTGGGGTCTTAGGCCCAGAAAAGCCACATTCATTATCCGATTTTGCTGAATTTTGGGACAGTGAGTTGTCTTAGGCCCTTCGAGAGCTTATTTCAATTTGGACCTGATCGGTTCAGATTTGGATATAGCAGCCATATAGACCAATTCTTCGATTTAAGGTTTTGGCCCCATAAAAGGCGCATTTATTGTCCGATGTCGCCGAAATTTGGGACAGTGAGTTAAGTGAAGCCCCTTGAAAAACTTCTGGAATATCGCACAGATCGGTTGAGATCAGGATATAGCTGTCATATAGACCGATATCTCGGTTTTAGGTTTTGGGGCCATAAAAGGCGCATTTATTGTCCAATGTCGTTGAAATTTGAGACAGTGAGTTAAGTTATGCTCTTCGTTTGGCCCAGATCGGTCCAGATTTGAATATAGCTGCCATATAGACCGATCGGTCGATTTAAGGTTTTGGGCCCATAAAAGGCGCATTTATAATCCGATTTTACTGAAATTTGACACAGTGACTTATGTTAGGCTTTCGACATCCGTGTCGTATATGGTTCAGATTGGTTTATTTTTAGATATAGCTACTGAACTTATTAGTATTTGGTCCAAATCGGAACATATTTTGATACAACTGCTGTGGGACATAATTTTCACCGAAATTTGATGAAAGGTGGTTTACATATATACCCGAGGTGGTGGGTATCCAAAGTTCGGCCCGGCCAAACTTAACGCCTGTTTACTTGTTTTTTATTACATGGCTTTTAAACATGGAACCCATTCATTGACCATGGCTTGGATGAGGAAATTGCCAAAGACACATCAAACCCTTTATAATTCCTTAAGAAATTTGTTTGTCTGTTCTCAGACCGATAATATTTTAATGCTATAATTTCAGTTGTTGGCTGGCGACAACAATGAAAGAAGCAAAAGAAAAAACTGCCAGCATCATTGAGCCACAATGGTAGGACAATCTTATCATGCCTTGGCCACAAAATATGTTGGCCACGGTCTAATGATGACAATAAAACGGAGAGAAGTGCACGCTCTCTCATTCTCACTCAGCACAAAACGAATTATTAACAATAAACAAACGCCAAAAAGCAATAATGCGTATCTTAAGCCAATTCAAGAAAATGATATTCCCGACTTTTTTTCTATTTTAATAATAGAGTGGTCTTTCTGTATCATTGTTATGCTCTGCAAAGAGATTGGTAAATTATATCCTTGGCAAGGATATAATGCGAGAAATAGAAAACAGCATCAATTGTATGGGAATTAAAATTTTGTTTATACCCTCCATCATAGAATGGGGGTATACTAACTTCGTCATTCCGTTTGTGACACTTCGTAATATTGGTCTAAGACTCCATAAAGTTTATAAATATTTGTGGTCATCATGACATTTTAAATCGATTTAGCCATGACCTTCCGTCGGGCTGTCTATCTTTCTGTCGAGAGCACTCTAACTTTCGAAGTAGTAAAGCTAGGCGCTTGAAATTTTGCACAAATACTTCCTATTAGAGTAGGTCGGTTGTGTTTGCAAAAGGGCCATATCGGACAATGTTTTGATATAGTTGCCATATGAACCGATCTTGGATCTTGAATTTTTGAGCCTCTAGATGGCGCAATTTTTATCCGGTTTATCTGAAATCTTGTAATATGACGTTTTTTGTGACGTTCAACCGATGCACGAGGGTTGTCTTTTATATTTCGAAATATACAAGTCAACCCTCATATGGTCCGAATAGTTTCAAAATATAAGAGGATCTCCCGATCATACTTTTTGGGCTCCTAGAGGGCGTAGTTGTGTTAGATGTACGATCGATCCGTTGAGCGAAAATAGATTTGGATCATTACCTTGTTGCAGCAAAGGTTCGGATCCGTTTGAACATGGCGAGGAAAGTACGATATGACACTGCACGGAAGCTGGACATTGAAAAGCTGCAAACACAACCATTGGCAGCGACATACTCCACTCGACTGACCCAACTGCTTGATGAAAGCACTTTTTGTACCCAAAGTAATTGCGGATTGCCGAAAAAGTAATTGCGGATTTTTCAAATAGTCGGCGTTGACAAATTTTTTCACAGCTTGTGACTCTGTAATTGCATAATTTCTTCTGTCTGTTATCAGCTGTTACTTTAAGCTTGCTTTAGAAAAAAGGGTAAAAAAGTATATTTGATTAAAGTTCATTCTAAGTTTTATTAAAAATGAATTTACTTTCTTTTAAAAAAATCCGCAATTACTTTTTGGGCAACCCTATAAAATGGCGCAGTGGCAAACTATTGTCCACTCAATGGAAATGCCGCGAAATCCGTACTTGGGTACCGAAAGCCTCCTCTAAAAAACCCATGGTATGACCATGAGTGTCGAGATGCTATTGAAGCTAAGAATGCGGCATATAGAGCAACCCTGCAATCAGTAGCAACGCGCCAGATGAAGGAGAGGTATCGGGAGAAAAGGAGAGAGGAGGAACGTCTATTCCGCAGAAAGAAAAAAGAAATGAAAAGAAAGACGTGAGTGTGAGCGAAAGAAGTCCGAATAAAGTCCGGAAACTCCACCAAAGAATTAAATATCAAACCGATGGCTTAGGTGCAGGCACATCCTCCTGCAGTGAAAAAGAAGAAATCTGGTAATTGACACAGATAACATGCTGAGGATATGGATAGAACATTTTACCCAACTGCTAGTGTCCGACGTTGGCGGCGAAGACGATACCGCAGGAGCAATCCCTGATGATGGTATAGAATGTTTACCTCCTAGTCAGAATGAGGTCCAAGTAGCAGTGACCCGACTTAAGAACAACAAGGCAGCAGGAGCCGACGGGATACCCGCTGAACTATTTAACACCGGAGGCGACACGTTGATAAGGCGTATACATCAGCTTATCTGCACGATCTAGCTAAAAGAACGCATAACCGATGATTGGAACCTCAGCATTCTATGTCCCGTACACAAGAAAGGAGACAAGACGGAATGTGCCAATGACAGAGGAATAAGTCTCCTCCACATCGCATACAAGATACTCTCAAGCGTACTGTGTGAAAGATTTAAACCTTAAGTCAATGAGATAATTGGGCCCTATCAATGGGGCTTTAGACGTGGTAAATCCACCCTAAACCAGATATCGAGAAGGACAAATCAACACCTACCATATCTTTGTTGACTACAAAGCTGCCTTCATTACAGATACGGACAGACAGACAGACATGTATAAATAGAATTCTGTATCGATCGGTATGCTTTTTAATAGGTCTATATCTCTTCCTTGTACGACGTTCTTGGTGTAGGGTATGAAAATACTAAAAACTTGCACCTTGGTTTTTTTTAACAAGCTCATTTTTTGTACAGTTTGCAAATCCGTACTCATAAAAGTAGCACGCAACAAATGTTAAGTATTTTAAAATTGTTAAGTATTATAAACTAAAATCAATCTGGACCAAATAACCCATTTGCGAGGGCCAACGACCAACATCAATAAGAACCATCTATGAAACATTTCATGCGGAAAGCGATTTCGGCTATCTGTTGAACGGATGGATGGATATGGGTAGACTAACATAACCCATAAACGACGAATGGGTAGGAAAATACCCAAGAATAGAAGTGTCTTAGAAAAATTCTGGCTCGAGTTGAGAAAGAAGTAATCTAATGAAATTTTAATTGACATAAAGTGGACTAATGAAACTAGTTAAAAAAAAATGTTTCCTTCATAAAGGTCATGTTTTGGGGGGTTAATTGGCTTGTCGAAAGTTGACAATTTTTCTATAGCTCAAAATAACAAACAAAAAATTTTCTCAAAATTCTTATAATATTTAGAAAATAATAAAAAGAAACTGTATACCCTACACCGGAAGAGAGATAGACCCATTGATAAGTATACCGATCGACTCTGAATCACTTTCTGATTCGATTTAGCAATATCCGTCTGTCTGTCCGTCAGTCTGTCTGTTTGTCTGTCCGTCAGTCTGTCTGTCTGCCTGTTCGTCAGTCTGTCTGTCTGTCTGTCAGTCAGTCAGTCTGTCTGTCCATCAGTCTGTCCATCTGTCTGTCTGCCTGTCCGTCAGTCAGTCTGTCTGTCTGTCAGTCAGTCAGTCTGTCTGTCCATCTGTCTGTCAGTCTGTCTGTCTGTCCGTCAGTCTGTCTGTCCGTCAGTCTGTCTGTCCGTCGGTCTGTCTCTCCGTCTGTCTGTCTGCCCGTCAGTCGGTCTGTCTCTCCGTCTGTCTGTCTGCCCGTCAGTCTGTCTGTCTGTCCGTCAGTCAGTCTGTCTGTTCGTCAGTCAGTCAGTCTGTCTGTCTGTCCGTCAGTCTGTCCGTCAGTCTGTCTGTCTGTCCGTCTGTTTGTCTGTCAGTCTGTCTGTCTGTCTGTCCATCAGTCTGTCCGTCAGTCTGTCTGTCCGTCAGTCTGTCTGTCCGTCAGTCTGTCTGTCTGTCCGTCAGTCTGTCTGTCCGTCTGTTTGTCTGTCTGTCAGTCTGTCTGTCCATCAGTCTGTCTGTCTGTCCGTCAGTCTGTCTGTCCGTTAGTCAGTCTGTCTGTTCGTCAGTCAGTCAGTCTGTCTGTCTGTCTGTCTGTCCGTCAGTCTGTCCGTCAGTCTGTCTGTCTGTCCGTCTGTTTGTCTGTCAGTCTGTCTGTCTGTCTGTCCATCAGTCTGTCCGTCAGTCTGTCTGTCCGTCAGTCTGTCTGTCCGTCAGTCTGTCTGTCTGTCCGTCAGTCTGTCTGTCCGTCTGTCTGTCTCTCTGTCCGTCAGTCTGTCTGTCCGTCAGTCTGTCTGTCTGTCCGTCTGTCTGTCTGTCTGTCTATCCGTCAGTCTGTCTGCCCGTCAGTCTGTCTGTCCATCAGTCAGTCTGTCTGTCTGTCCGTCAGTCTGTCTGTCTGTCCTTCAGTCACTCTGTCTGTCTGTCTGTCGGTCCGTCAGTCTGTCTGTCTGTCCGTCTGTATGTCTGTCTGTCTGTCTGTCTGTCCGTCTGTATGTCTGTCTGTCTGTCTGTCTATCCGTCAGTCTGTCTGTCTGTCCGTCAGTCAGTCTGTCCGATAATCTGTCTGTCCGTCAGTCTGTCTGTCCGTCAGTCTGTCTGTCCATCAGTCAGTCTGTCCTTCAGTCTGTCTGTCCGTCAGTCTGTCTGTCCGTCAGTCTGTCTCTCCGTCAGTCAGTCTGTCTGTCCGTCAGTCTGTCTGTCCGTCAGTCTGTCTGTCTGTCCGTCAGTCTGTCTGTGCTTCAGTCAGTCTGTCTGTCCGTCAGTCTGTCTGTCCGTCAGTCTGTCCGTCAGTCTGTCCGTCAGTCTGTCTGTCTGTCTGTCCGTCTGTCTGTCTGTCCATCTCTCTGTCTGTCTGCCCGTCAGTCTGTCTGCCCGTCAGTCTGTCTGCCCGTCAGTCTGTCTGCCCGTCAGTCTGTCTGTCTCTCCGTCCGTCAGTCTGTCAGTCTGTCTGTCCGTCAGTCAGTCAGTCTGTCTGTCTGTCTGTCCGTCAGTCTGTCTGTCTGTCTGTCCGTCAGTCTGTCTGCCCATGTTAATTTGTGTACAAAGTACAGGTCGCAATTTTCATCCGTTCGTCTTAAAATTTGGTACAAGCTTTTTCTTGGGCCTAGAGACGAAGCCTATTAAAATCGGAAAAAATCGGGTCGGATTTGGATATAGCTCTCATATATATGTTCGTCCGATTTGGACTAAAATTGGAGTTATGATGTTATTTGCAAACCGATTCTCAGGAAATTTTGCACGAATAATTCTCTTATAATTCTCGACAATATTAGTGAATTTTATAGAAATCGTTTCGGACAGATAGACACACAGTATTCCCGTATGACTCCCGGAATTGCTATTGCTTCAGATTTCGGCCGGGTCGAATCTTATATACCCTCTACCATGGATCGCATATGTCGAGTTCTTTTCCCGGCATCTCTTCTTAGGAAAAAAAAAGAAGTAAAACAGACATATCGATTTATATGCGAGCTGTATCAGGCTATAAACCGATTCAGACCATAATAAAAACGCATGTTTATGATCATGAGAGGATCCTTCGTACAAAATTTCAGGCAAATCGGATAATAATTGCGACCTCTAGAGGCTCAAGATCCAAGATCGGTTTATAAGGCCGCTATAACAGGTTATGAACCGATCTGAACCCTATTTGGCACAGTTTTTGAAACTCATGATAAAATACTTTATGCAAAATTTCAGCCAAATCGGAATGGAATTGCGCCCTCTAGAGGCTCAAGAAGTCAAGACCCAAGATCGGTTTATATGGTAGCTATATCAGGTTATGGACCGCTTTGAACCTAACTTGGCTCAGTTGTTGGAAGTCATAGCGAAACACGTCGTGCAAAATTTCAATCTAATTGGATAGGAATTGCGCCCTCTAGAGGCTCAAGTAGTCAAGACCCAAAATCGGTTTATATGGAAGCTATATCAGGTTATCATCCGATTTAAACCATACTTAGCACAGTTGTTAGATATCATAGCGAAACGTGTCTTGCCAAATGTCATTCCAATCAGATAAGAATTGCGCCCTCAAGAGGTTCAAGAAGTCAAGACCAAAAATCGGTTTATATGGCAGCTATATCAGGTCATCATCCGATTTGAACCTAACTTAACACAGTTGTTGGAAGTCATAGCGAAAAACGTCGTGCAAAATTTCATTCCAATCGGATAGGAATTGCGCCCTCTAGAGGCTCAAGAAGTCAAGACCCCAGATCGGTTTATATGGCAGCTATATCAGGTAATGGACCGATTTGAACCATACTTAGCACAGTTGTTGGATATCATAACATAACACGTCGTGCAAAATTCTTTTGTAATTTAAATGACAATGTTTTCCCATTCATAATACCATAAAACTAATACAAATACTATGCTCGCTGCTAATTAATTTTCTTATTTTAATGTTCCGAGTCCGGTATTAGTAACTTGCAAATGAATCGTTGGTGGGTTTCCCTCAAGCCCTTCCTCTGTTTAACAATTATCACAAACGTAATAAATTTTCAGGCGAGCAAGAAAGGCGTGAATCCTTGTGAGAGATAAGCATTTTCATTATTCCCAAAAGGGTTACCAATATTTAGGTCCTTAGGTGATGACAACATTTAGTAAAAGCAGCTGCCGGGCATCCTTTTGTGACTGTCTTCTCCTGCTGGCTGAGTAAAAGAGCATAGTAGGAAATAATAAAACAATTTTTATAAATTGCTGTCACCACTCCTTTGTGCTGTAGTAGTTCTTGAGGCAGCCAAAAGGAAGATTCGTTTGGTCACATTGAAGATAGATGGTATTGGGTGACCCTTTTACAAAATGGCTCCATAAAAATATGGAGTGCCGAAATAGTCTTCGGAGTTTTAGGCTTCTTTGACTGGGGTTTTTGTGGAGGTAAGTGTAATCAGTGGAAAACGAAAATATCAATGAACGGGCATTAAATTTGTCCATTAACATTCCATTAAGGAACGAGGGCAAATTTCCCACATATCAATGAGTGTTGCCGATTCAAGTTTTTAGCTCAATAATAGGGGCTCCTAGTCCGAACGACGTGCCACAGTGCGACACCTCTTTGGGGAGAAGTTTTTATATTGGGTTGCCCAAAAAGTAATTGCGGATTTTTTTAAAGAAAATAAATGCGTTTTTAATAAAACTTTGAATGAACTTTAATCAAATATACTCTTTTTACACTTTTTTTCTAAAGCAAGCTTAAAGTAACAGCTGATAACTGACAGAAGAAAGAATGCAATTACAGAGTCACAAGCTGTGAAAAAATTTGTCAACGCCGACTATATGAAAAATCCGCAATTACTTTTTGGGCAACCCAATATATCATAACAACTCACAAATACCGCCAGCATTAGGAGGGGATAGGCACCGCTGAAATATGTATACCCTGCAGCTTTATCAAGACCGTTGTGACCATTTACCCAACCAACCTACTTTAATAGGAGGATATGTGGACAATTTTTAAGCGCCTGGCTTTACTTCTTCAAAAGTTAGCGTGCTTTCCACAGACAGACAGACTGACGGACGGACATGGTGAGATCGGCTTAAAATGTCAAGACGATCAAGAATATACATACTTTATGGGGTCTTAGATCAAGATTTTGAGGTGTTACAAACGAGATAGCGAAGTTAGTATACCGCTATCCTAAGGTGGAATGTATAAAAATTACTTTCAAAATTTGTATCATATTCGTACTCTTCTCTTAAATACCTTTCATTTGATACCCATATTGTCCCAATCGGTAAAAATGTCCGTTAAGGTAAATTTTGGGGTAGGGCAACCCCCTCGGTTATTTGACCCCCGACTTTTATGTCAATTTTGTATAGGATCATCTTGGGTATAGGTATCCACAGCCCAGGAGCCTTAAGGTGGATCTACATAATCTACAGCGCGAGGTTGAGCGCTATAAGTGAGAACCTTTAGATCAAGCGGCATATAAAGCGGGTCTAGAAAACATTCATGCAGACACGTTAGCAGAAGCGCCAAATAGCTACCGGGTGAATATGGTCCTTAGAGAACGACCGCCTCCCAATGCGTTCGAAGAAATTAACCTCTCACGGCAAACTGGAGTAATTGTGGCTCAAATACGATACGGCGGATGCAAAGGCCTCAAATACTTTAGAGCAAGGATTGATGCCAACGCGCAAGATGTATGTCCCGATTATATCCTGGAACAATACGACACAAGTCGCCTGTTAAATTGCCCAGCCAGACCCACTCGACTCAGACTCAGATCTCTCTGGCAACACCCCAACTTGCTTGCAGACTTCCTGAATCTGGATACTCGACAGAATCAAGCAGACGAAAAAATAGAACACAACACCCTGCAACAATAACAAAGTAAGTCGAATTAGCCAATTCGTTTTTCCGTCTGTCACTTCTTTTGTCCGTCTGTCTGTCGAAAGCATGCAAACTTTCGAAGATTAAAACAAGGCGCTTAATATTTTGAAGAAATATTTGCCATTGGTGTAGCTCAATAAGGATCGTATCGGCCCGGACTTGACTTGAGCCTCAAGAGGGCGCTGCTCTTATCGGATTTAGGTGAAATTTTGACGGTAAATATGTCAGGTTTAGTTTTTATGGTGGATTCGGGTAGCCAAAACCTTCGGTCCGAAAGTGAATATACGATTCGTACTCAAATTCATGGTCCTAAAAACTTGACTCTAAAACGGAAACCAGATTCGTGTTCTTCTCTCAAATACATTTTATTTGAGCCCCTTATTGCCATTAGTTTAGGGGAAGTGTAGGGGATGAAGGGTCTCTCAAACACTTTTTCTACTCTCAAATACCTTCCCATACCCATAGTCATCAAATACGGATTAGGGGGTGTTTAGGGGATGGGCCCTGAAAAATATTAACATCGCGCTCCACTCTCAATTACCTTCTACTTCATTGGCAATTGGGTCAAGGTTAGAAAATATATCCTATTTGGGGGGTATTATGGATGTGGAACGGCTCCGAGAAACTTTGTAACGAATGTTGATATCAGCTTCGTGGCTTACATACAAATATCTTGCATTTGAGAGCCACATTGCCATAGTCCGCAAATGTCCGATTTGGGGGGAGAGGAGTGTTTAAGGAGCTAGGGTGGCCACCCAGAGACTAGGCGCTGAAAAAATTCAGTTATAGGCGTGGATTTGGGGTCCCGCTAGCCGAGTTGGTAGCATGCTCTGTTTGCCAGTGCGTGGGTCGCGGGTTTATTCCCACCAGAGGCCCAGGTCTGCCACTCTAAATTAACCTTGCATAAGCTAGGATTAGGATCTCCCTCTAGACAATGTGGGGGTCGCGAGTTTATTCCCGCCAGAAACCCAGATCTGCCACTCCAACTTAACCTTACATAACCTAGGGTTAGGATGACCCCCTAGACCCTTGGTCCCGAAAGTTGATATCAGATTCACGCTTAACTCCCAAAGAACTTCCATTTGAGCCCCATATTGTCATGGTCGGTAAATATGGCCGTTTTGGATGGTGTTTTGGGGGTCGACAGGCCCCCAAGTCCTTGGTTGGTTGGGGTTGTAAATTGTCCATATTGTTGTCTGTCTTGATATGGATATCATAACAAAACACGTCGTGCAAAATTTCATTCCATTTGGATAAAAATTGCACAGTCTAGAGGCTTAAGAAGTCAAGACCCAAGATCGGTTTATATGACAGCTATATCAAAACATGGACCGATTTAAACTATACTTAGTGCAAAATTTCACTCTAGTCGGACGATAATTGCGCCCTCTAGAGGCTCAAGAAGTCAAGATCACAGATTGGTTTATATGGCAGCTATATTAAAACCTGGACCGATTAGGCCCATTAACAATTCAAACCGACCTACACTAATAAAAAGTATTGCATGCGTCTAGCTTTACTCCTTCGAAAGTTAGCGTCCTTTCGACAGACAGACGGACGGACGGACAGACAGACGGACATGGCTTGATCGACATAAAATGTCATGACGATCAAGAATATATATACTTTACGGGGTCTTAGACGCATACTTCAAGGTGTTACAAACAGAATGACGAAATTAGTATACCCCCATCATATGGTGGAGGGTATAAAAATAGAGATATTGAGCTGAAACTTTGCATAGATTCTGTATTTGTCCATAAGCATGTTAAATTCGAAGATGGAATATATCGGACTATATCTTGATATAGCACCCATATAGACCGATCCGCCGATTTCTGGTCTTAGGCCCATAAAAGCCACATTTCTTACCCGATTTTGCTGAAAATTGGGACAGTGAGTTGTGTTAGTTAGGCCCTTCGACATTTTTCTTCAATTCGACCCTGATCAGTTCAGATTTGGATATAGCTGCCATATAAACCGATCTCTCGATTAAAAGGCGCATTTAGTGTCCGATGTCGCCGAGAATTGGGACAATGAGTTGTGTTTAGCACAGATCGGTCAAGATTTGGATAAAGCTGCCATATAGACCGATCTCCCGTTTTAAAATTTTGGGCCCATAAAAGCCACATTTATTATCCGATTTTGCCGAAATTTGGGACAGTGAATTGCGTTTGGCCCTTCGATATCTTACTTCAATTTGGTCCAGATCGGTTCAGATTTAGATATAGCTGCCATATAGACCGATCTCCCGATTAAATGTCTTGCTCTCATAAAAAGCACATTTATAATCCGATTTCACTGAAATTTGGCACAGTGACTTATGTTAGGAGGCCACCGTAGCGCAGAGGTTAGCATGTCCGCCTATGACGCTGAACGCCTGGGTTCGAATCCTGGCGAGACCAACGGAAAAAACTTTTAGCGGTAGTTTCCCTCCTAATGCCGGGAACGTTTGTGAGGTTCGATGTCATGTAAGGCTTCTTTTCAAAGTGTTGTCGGAATGCGGCATGACGTTCTGATTCGACTATAAAAAGGAGACCCCTTATCATTGAGCTTAAACTTGATCCGATCTGCACTCATTTATATGTATTGTAAGAAGTTTGCCCCTGTTCCTTAGTGGAATGTTCATGGGCAAAATTTGCAATTTGACTTATTTCGACGCCCGTGTCGTATATAGTTCAGATCGGTCTATATGTGGATATGGCTACCAAAAGGCCAATATTATGTTCTTCCAAATTGAACAATGACTTGTACTTAATAGACAATGAGTGAAAGTCCGTGTCAAATTCGGTTCAAATCGGACCATAAAGCTGCTATGGGGGCATTAATTATGCCTTTTTATCCGATTATGACGAAACGTGGTTTACATATATACCCAAGGTGGTGATTGTCCAAAGTTCGGCCCGGCTGAACTTAACGCCTTTGTAATTGTTTATTTTTTTTAAATATCTCAAAATTTCTTTTGGCAAAAGTTTTCAGTTTGGGGCAATATCCTGTTGAAGTAATAAAATCAAGTTGAGACAAATTTAAACAAAATATAAATTTTTGCAGTATTTAACAAAACTAAAAAATCTTCATAAAAAGTTGGTCAGTTCGCCGAAATGTTTGACAAAATATGGAATACCCCAAACTCACTATAAAACTAAGATATCCACACAAAAATATCTAATCGAAAAGCAATACAAGGTTTTACCAAGCAATACAAAGTTTAGCCTTTGTTTTATGATCAAATCTCACCGCCGATGAGTCCTCTCCTGCGACTACAATTTTCCTTAAAAAAATTGGATTTGGATTTTACGGTTACAGAAGGATTTGGAATGAAATGAAATCCTGGCTATGTCGGTGCCCACTTGCTGGCCTTATGGTCAAGCAGATCTCATTCTCGGTGTAGCATGAACTTCTAGATGACAATACTAGAGTTCCGTTAACCAAAGACTGTGCCGTTGGCAGCGGCACCTCGCACTCGACCTCAAGTGTTGCCTCAGGTATCCGATCCGACACCACTTTCATTCCATCCGACTTTCCTATCGCCTTAAATATACAGTGATGATATGACCTGCACCTTTCCTTCTGTACATTCTTCCTTTGCTCTAAGCCTAATAGCCGTAGTGATTGCCCCACACTTTATCTGTTTGTGTATGGGTCGGATATCAAGAATAGTCTCCAGGGACCTAATATGCGTGGAGGGCAATGTGGACTTTATGCCAAGAACCTGAACCTCTTGTATTATGCTTATCTTGTATTTTTTTCTCCATCGCATTCCACCAAACTACTGAGGAATAATTTAGTATTGGTCTAGGCAAAAATTGTCAAAATCTCCAAAATTTCATTTCTGTATGATTTTTTTTTCCAAATTTGATTCCTCTAAAAATTTTTGTCAAAATTTCATATTAATGATATTTTTTTCAATTTTTCAAGGGAAACTGGCCAAAATATCAGTTGCAATGAAAATTTTGTTACAATTTCATTTCATAAGTTTGGATAAGGTCTCGGGCACATTGGGTTTTAAATTTTCATCGGACCATGTTAATTATTTTTGGTTAAATGTTCCGTCTGCATCATGGCTGCTTTTATGTTTTGATGAAATATCTGCTATCCGTTAATTGTTAAAAAATTTATTATTGCGTTTTAATTGCTTTTGGTAAAAATTTTATCAACTGCCACACGTCACATCTTTCGACTAATGTATCTCTAGCTGCAATTATATGCTCATTTTATGGCATAACTTTACTTTATTTCCACATTTCCACTCATTCCTCTTTAAAGTGCGTAAATTGAATGGCAATAAAAATGTTGGAATTGCGGAACATATTAAAAATTGTCATAGTCTGCGGTTTGCATTATATAACCTTGGGTCTGGTATGTAGAATAATATTTTTTTTTTTTTAAATTTTTCTTTCTTAGTCTATAATTCTGGGTTTTTCTTTGTCACCTAGCGACCGCACAAAATTGAAATCGATGCCTTTCGTTGTGAATTCAATCCCAACATTACCAAAGTCTTTACCATCAAAATGATCGAGTCGAAGGATCGTAATAAACTGAATGGCTCATTTGGTTTTACACAGGACATGTATGCCTTGAATGTGGTTAACTGGTTGACTTTCGGTGGGGCCAATGGTAAACAGCAGCGCATGTACAATGTCACCGCCAATGCCTGTCAATATCTCGATAAGTCTATAGGAAGTGTGAATCCCTTTCTTCTTTCTGTGTTTGCACTTATGAGGAAAACTATTTCAGATTTTCCACCCAGATGTCCAGCGAAAAAGGTAGAAAATACTTAGCCTCGATAACATATACATGTGTATTAATCGGTTTTTTAGGATGAAATTTATTCAATGCTGAATTTTTATATTGACGAAGAGCAGCTGCCCCCATATCTGCCCAGAAATTTCAAATACAATGTCTTCTTTGGAGTGTTGCACAAGTCGAAATATGCCTTTAAAGTTTTCATTGATGGTCATACAGAAGATCGTTTACCGAAGAAGAATTAAAAGTTCATGGTTGGGTTAGATAGTAAAATGTGGAACCACTAAATTATTATTAATTTATATAAAAAATAAAAATAATTTTGCTTTTACCTTAACATTCGATTTGAAAACATTTTAAGCACTTTCCAAGCCACACTGTATTTAAAATCAATAACTAAGGCACCGAAATAAAACCACATTTAATGCTCTGCAAGAAAACAAGAAACACTTTATTTTAGGGTAGGGCAGTTTGTATGGAACAAAAAAAAAATAATAAATGAAAAACAACAAGAGCGTGATAAGTTCGGGCGGGCTGAATCTTATTGGGTTGCCCAAAAAGTAATTGCGGATTTTTTTTAAAAAAAGGAAATGCATTTTTAATAAAACTTAGAAAGAACTTTAGTCAAATATACATTTTTTACACTTTTTTTCTAAAGCAAGCTAAAAGTAACAACTGATAACTGACAGAAGAAAGAATGCAATTACAGAGTCACAAGCTGTGAAAAAATTTGTCAACGCCGACTATATGAAAAATTTTGGGCAACCCAATATATACCCTCTACCATGGATCGCATTTGTCGAGTTCTATGCGCGATATCTCATTTAAGGCAAACAAAGAATATTGAAAAAGAACTGTTATGCTATTGGAGCTATATCAAGTTATGGTCCAATTCGAACCATAAATGAATGCTGAACATTGTAGAAGTCATTGTGTAATATTTCAGTTCATTCGGATAAGAACTGCGCCTTGTAGCGGCTCAAGAAACAAAATCGGGAGATAGGTTTATATGGGAGCTGTATCAAGCTATTGATCGATTCAGACCATATTAGATACGTATGTTGAAGGTCATGAGAGAATCCGTTGTATAGGGTGATTTTTTTGAGGTTAGGATTTTCATGCATTAGTATTTGACAGATCACGTGGGATTTCAGACATGGTGTCAAAGAGAAAGATGCTCAGTATGCTTTGACATTTCATCATGAATAGACTTACTAACGAGCAACGCTTGGAAATCATTGAATTTTATTACCAAAATCAGTGTTCGGTTCGAAATGTGTTCAAATTTTGACAAATTTTGTTCAGCGATGAGGCTCATTTCTGGTTGAATGGCTACGTAAATAAGCAAAATTGCCGCATTTGGAGTGAAGAGCAACCAGAAGCCGTTCAAGAACTGCCCATGCATCCCGAAAAATGCACTGTTTGGTGTGGTTTGTACGCTGGTGGAATCATTGGACCGTATTTTTTCAAAGATGCTGTTGGACGCAACGTTACGGTGAATGAACACATTTCGAACCGAACACTGATTTTGGTAATAAAATTCAATGATTTGCAAGCGTTGCTCGTTAGTAAGTCTATTCATGATGAAATGTCAAAGCATACTGAGCATCTTTCTCTTTGACACCATGTCTGAAATCCCACGTGATCTGTCAAATACTAATGCATGAAAATCCTAACCTCAAAAAAATCACCCTTTACAAAATTTCTGCCCAATCGGATGAGAATTGCGCCCTTTAGAGGCTTAAGAAGTCAAGATCCCAGATCGGCTTATATGGCAGCTATATCAGGTTATTTACCGATTTGCGCCATACTTAGCACAGTTATTGGAATTCATAACAAAACACCACATGCGAAATTTCAGCCACATCGGATAAGAATTGCGCTGTTAGAATTGATACCAAAAACACCACGTGCAAAATATCAGTCAAATCGGACTAAAATTGCGCCCTTTAGAGGCCCAAGAAGTCAAGATCCAAGATCGGTTTATATGACAGCTATACCAGATTATGAACCGATTTAAATCATACTTAGCACAGTTGTTGGAAGTGATACCGAAACACAACGTGCAACATTTGAGTCAAATCGGATGAGAATTGCGCCCTCTAGAGGCTCAAGAAATCAAGACCCAAGATCGGTTTATGTGCCAGCTATATCAAAACATAGACTGATTTGAGCCATACTAACCGCATTTGTTGGAAGTGATACCAAAACACCACGTGCAAAATTTCAGTCAAATCGAACGAGAATTGCGTCCTCTAGAGGCTCAAGAAGTCAAGTCCCAAGATCGGTTTATATGGCAGCTATATCAAGACATGGATCGATTTGGCCCATTTACAATACCAACTGACCTACACTAATAAAAGGTATTTGTTCAAAATTTTAAGCGGCAAGCGTTACTACTTCGAAAGTTAGCGTGCTTTCGACAGACAGACGGATGGACGGACAGAGATGGCTAGATCGACTGACGATCAAGAATATATTTACTTTAAGGGGTCTCAGACGCATATATCGAGGTGTTACAAACAGAATGACGAAATTAGTATACCCCCATCCTATGGTGGAGGGTATAAAAATCAATTTGTGTTTGTGTGTTCCTTATACATATTGTGTTTTCACTGATGGTGCATAATGATCCCGTGGTGAAAATAGGGTACTAAATTTTTTGATATCTGAAAGGGTAGCGGACCCTCCCCCTTACCCTAATTTTCGGAAACACCAGATCTCGGAGATGGGTGGTGCGATTTAAGCGAAATTTTGTGTGCTCTCTTATAGTAACCCACAAACAAAAATTTGGTATCCAAATTTCGAATGGGGTACCCAGGGTAGACGTCCAACCCACAAAACCTACCAAATATATATATACACCAATCTGGACAATATAGGACTCAAATGAAAGGTATTTAAGATTAGAAAACATATCTGATATCCAATTGTCGGACTAAGAGTTTGGGGGACCACTCCAACCCCCAAAACACCCCTAAATCGGACATATTCACGGACCATGGCAATATGGGACTCAAATGATAAGTATTTGAGAATAAAATACCAATCTGATATCCAAATTTGGGGCAAAGTTTCTGGGGGTCTACCTCTTCCCCAAAACACCCCCAAACAGGACTCATTTACTGACTGGCTGCAATATGGGATTCAAATAAAAGGTATTTGAGTGTAAAATACGAACCTGATATCCAAATGTGGGACCAAGTTTCTGCGGGACCACCGCTTCGCCAAAACACCCCCAAACAAACAGGTCTTATTTACTGACCATGGCAATATGGGACTCAAATGAAAGGTATTTAAGATTAGAAACCGAATCTGACATGCAATTGTAGGACCAAATGTTTGGTGGACCACCCCAACCCCAAAAACACCCCAAAATCAGACAAATTTACGACCATAGCAATATGGGGCTTAAATGAAAGGTATTCGAGAGTAGAAAATGAGTTTGATATCCTATTTTGAGGCCAAGTGTTTTGCGGTATGCCCTAGAGCACCTTCGAAACTGAACTTAATTTCCGTTGGGAATAAAGACCGAATTTAATATATATTTTCAGTTAAAAGTGCCGGTGGCCGCCCCAGCCATTAAATATCCTCCAAACTGTTTATATTTACCGGCCATGGCAATATGGGGATTTGGAAGTGCTGTGCGAATTTGATATCCATATTTGAGTCGAAATGTCTGAGGTGCCATCACTCCAATAATGAGAACATTATCCTAAAGAAGGACATTACCACCAGCAACCGAGAAGGGGCAAATTCTCACACATCAATGAGTGCTTTCCGATTGAAGTTTAAACAAGTCCGGACGGCGTCACGCAGTGCGACACCTCTTTGGGGAAAATTTTATAAATGACCATACATGGCATTGTACCTCGCAAAGGTCGCCAACAGTAAGAGGAGATAAACACCGTTTTGTCCGATGTTCTCGCCAGGATTCTAACTCATTCAGCGTCATAGGCTACAATGGCACGAAATCGATATCCGCATTTTCTCTTCTGGAATCACTGAAAGCGCATTTATTTACCAATCTTGCCAACATTTTGCACAACGATTTCCTCGACGACTACCACAATATCTAAGAAGTTTGCTCGAAATCGGTTCAGATTTAGACATAGCTCCCTTATATATATTCGTCAGATGTTGAGAAGTATTGCAATAAGGTGTTCATTTGTGAACCGATTCTCCCGAAATTTGGCAGAAAGAATTTTCTTATTATCAATCTTGCCAACATTTTTTACAACGCTTTCCTCGACGACTTTTACAACTTCTAAGAAGTTTGGTCCACATCGATTCCGATTTAGATGTAGCTTCCGTATCATGTTGGTCAGATTTTGGGTTAGGTTAGGTTGAAATGAGGGTACAGATATTAATCCGCCCCATAACACTTTGGACATACACCTAAGCCAGTAATCGGCTTGTTGTGCGCTCTAAAAACTATAAAGTAACCTCTAAAAAGAAAATTTTAAGTTAGAAATTTCGTGCTACTTACAAAATCCTCCATTGTTTTCAATACCACTCCCCTAAGTTGTATGACTGGTATTGTGTCTCCACCTAAGTGCCGGTATATGTTAGACGCGAAAGCCGGGCAACGACAAAGGAAATGCTCCAAAGCCTCATCATATTCCCCGCATGTCTTACAAATGCTATCACTTCCGCTCGAAGTCCTATGTATACCGTTATGAAACCAATAGCCATACTGACCTCCTTTTTGCTTCCTTTCAGTAATAGCCTTGTCTTCTCACGATCTAGATCCCCCCATAGGATTTTCGCTGTCCTACCGACCGTTTCGAAGTTCCACAATGTTGAATGCGCATTCGTCACCCACTCCTTTAACTCTGACTGCGTCGACCCGAAAGGCTTCGGGTTTATCAAGTTTATTGATGGCAGTCCTCTGGCCTTCACCGCCAAATCGTTTGCCCTTTCGATAACATTAAGTTTTTTTTTAGATAATTTTGTCATTTTTGTCAAATTTTGGCAATATTTCTTTGAATATGATTTTTTTTATTCAGTTATATTTCTAAGCGTGATCATTTTTCTTCTTGCCTTTATGTAGCGGACCTCTTATTAAACAGGGACAAATATTGAATCTTATTACTAGGATTTGGTAACTTGCTCTTGGCCAACCAGAAAAGAATGTCCAAAGAAAAATGCTAAATGCTTTTTTTGTGTGCCAGTTTTCATTTCAATTCCTACCTCGATGCGCCTTTATGACTATGGATTTGGGGGTGGAGGGGAGATCTAAGAATAAAAGCAATTGTATTCGCAATTTGAAATGGCACAAGTACTTTGGTTCATTTCATTGTGAGACAACATTGCGTTTTTCAATTTAGAACATTGCCCCATGGGGCATGGGAGTTCGCAAGGCAAGCACTCAGTGTTCAATGCATGGTGGTCGTTTGGTGTGGCAGTAAAAGTTGTAATTCTCTTTTAAGTGTTGCCCATTTAAATGGCAATTAAAGTTAAATGAAAGCAATGCTTTGTTTTCGGGGCGGCTCAAAAAGTAGGCACCCTCCTCGGTAAATGCTACAAATTCATTGCCTACATTCAGGCGCAACGAAAAATATTACAAATTCATTGCCTTCATTTGTGGGCGTGGGTGTTTTCCCAGCCAGGAGCGGGGGAGTGGGTGGATTCAAAAGCAGCATTTCACTTACATTCACCTGGCGGCTGTGAAAATTAGGCGCTAATAGGCAATTTTCTTGAAATTACCCAATATCCTTGCCTCACTTGCGTTTTATCTACCTCTCTCTCTTTCGAGCCAACAAAACTCAATATCATTTTATATTTCTCAACCTGTGTAAGGGTAAGTACATTTTCAATTGCCTTCATACCAATTTAACCCATTTCATATTTTTCCTTAGAATTGGCTCTTATTTGCGGAGGCATTTGAATAGCTCTGTATGTGTGTGTGTGTGTGTGTGGTCTTATCTTTGTGTTTGTTTTCATTTTCATCCCGAAAGGAGAAAACGCAAATAAAACAACCATAATCAATTTTGATTCATACAAAAACTAATGGCAGACATTTTTCGGATATCGTTTTGAAAGAAACGGTTTAATTAAACTTCGGCATAGTCCTCTCTCTCTCTCTCTTTATTCTGTGCTCTAGAGGTTCCATCGATGAGCTTGTATTTGCTGAGGAGGGTTAGGATTTACATAAATTATTGATGAAAGAAAGTTATTTTCATATTCAAAAGGACAGTGTGGAGATGAGGTACGTTTTCAAGATGGAAATATTTTTCATGAAACCAGCATCTTTGTATAGGATGCTATAAAAGGGGAAGCCAACCAATTATAAAATTTGTCAACTTGCATGAAACGCTAATCCTTGATCTACCCTTCAAACACCTATGGTTTCTGAAATAAACAATCTTCGCCCTTCTTGCCATCAGAAGAACAAAAAACCTTGGAGCAGTTCAACAATCGTGAAGATTAATTTTCAAAAACCCTCACTATGGTCAAAGTTTAGATTTTCCATTAACTTCCTTGTCTGTGAGCTCATGAATTCAGGTCGGAGTTCATTCTGAAAAGATTCGATTGAAATTGCCACAATAATTCCCCACGCATCCAGAAGCAGTGAAGAGAGCAATGACAGCGCTTTTGGGAAAAGAGCTGAATACTTGCTGTATATATGGACTATACCTTCTTAGATGTTTCCGTAGCACTTGCTGTTAAGGCACAATCTTAGTATCCTCCTAGTCGTTGTTGTTGTAGCAGTTTGTTGTGTTCTATCTTTCGTCTGCTTGATTCTGTTAAGTATCTGAACACTCAACAGAATCAAGCAGACTCTGCGACTAAGATGGTGTGCATCTAGAGGGATCTGGGTCTGAGTCGAGTGGGTCTGGCTTGACAGTTAACAGGTTACGGGTGTCGTGTGGTCCCTGGTCACAATGGGGACATACATCTTCCAAGTCTGTATTAATGCTTTTAATTGAGGCGGCTGCATCTGCCAGAACGTAATTAAGCCAGAACTACTCTGGTTTGCCGGGAGTGGTTAATTTATTCAGGAGCAGTGGGAGCCATCGTTCTCCAAGGACAACATTCACCCTTTAGCTATTTACCGCATCTGCAACCATGTCTGCATGAATGTTGTCTATACCCACTTGATATGCCGCTTAATCTAGAGGTTCTCTCTTGTAGCGCTGAACCTCAAGCTCTAGATCATGTAGATCTAAAGCGTGATTTTTTTGAGGTTAGGATTTTCATGCATTAGTATTTGACAGATCACGTGGGATTTCAGACATGGTGTCAAAGAGAAAGATGCTCAGTATGCTTTGACATTTCATCATGAATAGACTTACTAACGAGCAACGCTTGCAAATCATTGAATTTTATTACCAAAATCAGTGTTCGGTTCGAAATGTGTTCAAATTTTGACAAATTTTGTTCAGCGATGAGGCTCATTTCTGGTTGAATGGCTACGTAAATAAGCAAAATTGCCGCATTTTGAGTGAAGAGCAACCAGAAGCCGTTCAAGAACTGCCCATGCATCCCGAAAAATGCACTATTTGGTGTGGTTTGTACGCTGGTGGAATCATTGGACCGTATTTTTTCAAAGATGCTGTTGGACGCAACGTTACGGTGAATGAACACATTTCGAACCGAACACTGATTTTGGTAATAAAATTCAATGATTTGCAAGCGTTGCTCGTTAGTAAGTCTATTCATGATGAAATGTCAAAGCATACTGAGCATCTTTCGCTTTGACACCATGTCTGAAATCCCACGTGATCTGTCAAATACTAATGCATGAAAATCCTAACCTCAAAAAAATCACCTTTTACCTTAAGCTTTTGGGCGGTGGGTATCTATCCACAAGATGATGATTTCGATGGTCTCTGCGATAACAGCCCAAAAGGTATTGCTTAGACAGCATGGAGTTAAGTCTTCGCACTGGTAGGATCTTTGTCTCCTGATGAAGGTGGTCCACATGAGAACTGAAGAGAGACCCCGTAGCAATTCCGCGGGCGGTATTCTGACAGATCTGAATATTATTCCACTGCGTGCCGCAAAGCTGACGAGACCACACTGGCGCTGCATAGCTTACCACAGACCGGCCAATTGCTATTTATGTGGTCAACAAGATTTCATTGTCTGCACCATAAGCGCTGCCGACAAGTGACTTGCGTACCTTGGACCCCTTGCGGGGGAGTAGTGCTTATTGACATTTGTCTGACATCTTTGGTTGTCAAAGTAAGTGGGAAAAACGTTAGCCGGAAGTCTATTCCACACACGAACGGATCGGGTGAAATAAGAATTCTCTCTATAATGCATTGAGCGGTCCGCTGGCCAATCAATTACAAACGGGTGTGAGTTCCTGGAATGTCTAGCATCCCCGACATACATCCTTAAATCAGGAATAAGAAGACTAATATCAGACGAGCACACACCATGAAAGTACCGATAGAACAGCGCCAAACAACCCACAGTGCGACAATGATGAAGGGAGGCAATAGAGTTGGATACCCCACTGTCCCCAATAAAACGCCATCGCTCTCCTCTATACACGTTCCAGTAGATGATTTTGAAGGGAGGCAATAGAGTTGAATACCCCACCGTCCCCAATCAACGCCATCGCTCTCCTCTGTACACGGTCCAGTAGCTCCAGGGATGATTTTGAAGCTGCAACCCATACATGTGAGTTGTACTCCATTTTCGGTCTTATGAAAGTGGTGTAGATACTAAGAAGATCAGACCGAGTGAAGTAATTCTTACACCTAAACAGTTGAATGCTCCTTTCGACACTTCAAATACATGTTTAGCCCAACGTACTTCAATTTGTATTTTCATGCCCAGAACATCAAGAGCTTCTGATTGCTCAACATCTACACCGTTGATAGACAAAGATGATCTTAATGGGTCAGCGAATCGTTCGTGTGACAACAAGCAGCATTGAGTCTTCCGTGCATTAAAATCAACTCGATTCATTTGACCCCACTCAGAAATGGACAGCACATCCTAGCATAGTGTATCGTCCATAACCCGCCTCTTGTCCTCAATCTCTCGAAGACTCCACCTATAGTCGAATGAGTACGAATGACACAGATATCAGGTATCCGCAATTGAGTAGATCGGATTCGAAGTCTGACCTAACAGATCGTTGATAAAAATGAGAAAAAGAGAAGGAGAAAAAACCCTGGGGTACACCTGCGGTCAATTTGTGCTCATTGGATGAGAACCCATGTATAACGACTCGAATAGTGCGATCTCTGATAAAACTCGAAATAAATCGAACGAAGCCATTACCGACAACAAATGCGACAAGCTTTGATAGTCGGAATCATTTCTCCATCGACCATCACAGTCAGCTCAGTATTCACCTCAAGCGTATTTGTAGTGTACAGTGTGGCTAAAGATTTGGTGGCCGATATCTTCAGATTTCTTGCAGCGAAATATGAGGCAAGTTCGTTGAGATAGACTGTTGCCATGATCGTAAAATCGTTCTCATATGAAATCTGTATGCCGTCTGGAGGGGGTGTAATAGAGGATAGGTAGAGGTTAAACAGTACCGGAGATATCACCCCGCCTTGGGGATATCCCTGTTTCACTCTTCGGTGCTTCGACTTCTTATCCCGCGACCACACAGATAATTCGCGACCCAGAGTTTTAAGCATGGGAGGAGAGACGTATTGGCCATGTCCTCAAATAGTTTGGCACGGCTGACCGTGTCAAATGCCTTCAGTAGGTCCTGTGCCACGAGGACCATCCTATCACATGACCTGGGCTGATTGAAGCCACGGCAAATGTGTGCGGTGATGGTGATGCAGAGCAGTTGTTCTGCTATGCAGTCTTCGGAATCCACGTTGATGCTCGGCAAATGGAAATTCTTCTACGAGCTTTGGGAGGTGTAATGCCTCAAGCGTATTTGCTACTGGTGAGAAAAGGGAGTTCGATCTGTACGATTCCCTCAAACTCAGGACCTTTCCAGGTTTCAGTAGCGGGAAAATGGGCAGAGTGTCATTTTCCAGACATCGGGAACTATAAGAGTGTTCAAAGACAAGTTGAGGACAGTAGTAAATTACTCAACTCCAGGTAAATCCAGATTCTTCAGCATCAGTATAGAGATTCCGTCGGATTCCAAAGCCTTGAATGATTTGGCGCCACGGATGATATTTGTAACTTCTCCCAGGGTAAGTTGTGATGGCTGTCTATCGGCTCAAAGACCATGGATACGACTAATGGCTCTCCTTGCCCTGTCACTCTCGGGATGCACAAAAATTTGACGGTTGAACAACTTGGCGCATCTCTTGGAATCAGTCACGGTTATGTCGCCAAAAGTGACTGAGGTCCTGTCATCCCGTCTACCGGGGTTCGAGAGTGACTTAATAGTAGACCGCAGCCTGCCTAAACTGGTGCCTAAGTTACACGGCTCCAAGTGTTCCAGTCACAATTTCCGTTTATATTCGTTGACTATCCTGCTTATTTCCAGATTCAGCTCGCCCATTTTCCAGGCATCGGGAACTATAAGAGTGTTTAAAGACAGGTTGAGGAATGTAGTACGGTACTCAACTCCAGGTTAATCCAGATTCTTCAGCATCAATGTAGAGATGCAGTTGGGCCCAAAGCCTTGGATGATTTGGCGCCACGGATTGACATTCGTAACTTCTCCCACGGTACGTTGTGATGGCTGTCTATCGGCTCAAAGACCATGGATACGACTAATGGCTCTCCTTCTTGCCCTGTCACTCTTGAGATGCACAATAAATTGACAGTTGAACAGCCTGGCGCATCTTTTCGGATCAGTCACGGTTACGTCGCCTAAACTGACTAAGGTCCCGTCATCGGGGTTCGAGAGTGACTTAACAGTAGACCACAGCTTGCTTAAACCGGTGCCTAAGTTACATTGCTCCAATTGTTCCAGCCATAAATTTCACTTATGTCCGTAGACTATCATGATTATTTCCAGTTTCAGCTCGCTGATTCTGAAGTTAGTGGGGTCCGTAAAACGAATTCCATCATGCTCGTCCGCGAGTACCACTGCCAGCGCCGGTAAATTAGGCTGCACTAAAGCGGCGATTGGTATAGTCTCTGAAACCGGCCCAATCGTCCTTCTTCTGATTGATAAACGTCCAGTGCTCAGAAGTTTTAATGTCAGGTGTTCGGTCGACGGTGAGAATTATGGGGGTGGTGGTTTGATCCCAAAGAAATGATGGCTTGCCAGGATACGTCACTCAGGAGATCAGGGGATGCAATGGAAATGTCTGGAGAGCTGCTACACCTCCTCGTAATCCTAGTGGGGGCTCATGGTCATTGACCATGCAAGCCATGGAGCCTTCAATATGCTCTGCCAAAGCTATGCTCTGCCAAAGCTATGCTCTGCCCGTCTGGTCGATACCTAGAGGAAAATGCCATGAAATCTGATGCGCATTAAAGTTCCCTAGAACCAGACGATTATGGAAAGATAGTAGCCCACTTATGTCGGGCTTATAAGCCGTCGGTATGTAGACATTGTATAGCTCTATCTCTTCCATTACCTGACCTGACTGCTATCTCCATGCACTCCATGTAGGGGTCACTAGCGCCAGGCGCAGGCGAGATGGGTCTATACTGCACGCAATGGTGTATCACGAAGGTCAATCCCTCACCTCCAATCCTTGAGGGATCCTAACGTAGCACATTGTATCCCTGACAACTGTGCAAGCTACAGGTGTTGGTCAGCTTTGTCTCCTGGATCGCTGCAACCAATATATTCTTCCGGCTCATAAAATCACCAATCTCGTCCATCTTGCCACGGAGACCGTTGCATTTTAATTGTAAAAATTATACACTTCCCCGCACTGGCCTGTGGCAATATTGGGGCTGGTTGCTGCTGTAGCGTATATTGCCGCACGGGAGAGGTCGGGGAGGTTACATAGTCCGACGACTAGGACGCAGAAGGTGATGACGACGACGATTGTGACCTACTGCTGTCTATGATGCTGCTGTAGCGTATATTGCCGCTCGGGAGAGCTCGGAGGGATTACATAGTCCCACAAAGAAGATGCGGAATGCGACGACGACGATGCTTGTGACCCACTGTTGTCTATGTTCGCACAGCAACTTGCAACATATTCAGTGTGACTATACTCCCGTAGTGATGTAAGACCAGAGCAAGATTGGAAATGTACCCACTCCATGCACCGTTTACACCTCACCGACACCGACTGATGATGGAAGCGGTTCTGGCAAACCAAGCAGAACCAGGTTCCGGGGTTCTTTTCACTCTCGACACGGACAGGAAGCGTGCGGAGGAGGCACTACGGGATGTGCCTCTTCCTTGACGAAAAAAGGACGAACAGGTACATCTTGCAACATGGTCAGTGTACACTATACTCCCGTAGTGATGCAATTCCAGAGCAAGATTGAAAATGTACCCACTCCATGCACCGGTTACACCTCACCGACACCGTCTGATGATGGAAGCGGTTCTGGCAAACCGAGCAGAACCAGGTTCCGGGGTTCTTTTCGCTCTCGACACGGACAGGAAGCGTGCGGAGGAGGCACTACGGGATGTGTCTCTTCCTTGACGAAAATAGGACGAACAGGTACACTGAGGCGGCAGCCCTAGCCGATGAGGATTCCATCGGGTCAATCCGTTGCGTACAACTGGCAGTCATAGGCATTCCTAGAGTTACATCCAACATATTGACCCACTCACATAGCTAAGCGGATTCCATGTGTGGATCTTGTCTTCACTTTCAATGATTTTGCCAGACAAGAACGATTGCCTGGCTATATCGCTTGCTGGATAAGTCTTTGACTTGCGAAAATCAAATGGCATCCTTCTCGTCCGCCTGTCTTGAAGAAATTTCTCTAATATTTTCAACTTTTCTGTTTCACTGTGCAATTATTTTGTCAATATCCGTTTAAAGGGTAGGGTTCTTCGTATACTACAAAAAGGAAAATTTCCCATCCAACAAAACTTTGTAACTCTTGCATAAAGTTTTGCAATTCTTATTGTCGTGCTCTCATCCATCGTCGAATGCGGTCTTTTGTTTTTGCCAACGTCACTATCTTTCATTAAAACAACGTTAAGATATGAGTCTATACAGGAGAAGAAAGTTTCCCATCCAAACTCTGGGTTTTTTCGTTTGGTTCGGTCTTCCTCTGTGTTATCATATCAGAGACGTTATTATTGTCTCAGACTTGGCCTAAAAGTGAAGTTTGAGAAGAAGCAGCGTGGTTGCCAAAGGATTTTCATTTCAATTAAAACTCTTTCCGCACAAAAAATTATTCATCAACAAAAACGGACGACTGTGAGTGTGTTTTCCTAACACCATTGTCCTACTCTCCGTCCGCCCGAAGTTCGATGATACTCGTTTTGAGGGGAGGGGGAGGAAATTTCATTTTGTAATTTCTTGCTGACTGTGAATATTTTAATTGGCAATTTCGAAAACGAAAGTATTTGTTTTCAATGTTTCGAAGGTATTGTACTACAATAAAATGGAATTTTCCCAAGAATTAGGTGCGGAAATATGTGGTGCGAAATAATGGGCGATCTGCAATTAACGATAATGGGAATATAAAAAGGAAAAAAAAATTTAATGAGAAAAGCGAGGATGAGGGGGTAAGGAACAAGACCATGGGAGGAGGGATTTACTGGCTTTATCAAGCAAATAAGGTAAGCGAACATGTGACCGTATACCACTTTTAAGTGTAAATCTGGATATGGAAGCTTTATCAGAATCTGGACCGGGCTTCATGAATATTTTGTTGAATTTTGTGATATAGACAAATAGGAGCGTATTTGGGAGCTACATATATCCGAATTTAAAATTTAAGTGGAATTCAGAGGGGTGGCTAGAATTATTATCATAAAAATCCGTGCCAAATTTTCAGGCAAATCAATTAAAAATGTACAGTACTACTATTGGGTTGCCCAAAAAGTAATTGCGGATTTTTTAAAAGAAAGTAAATGCATTTTTAATGAAACTTAGAATGTACTTTAATCAAATATTCTTTTTTTTACACTTTTTTTCTAAAGCAAGCTAAAATTAACAGCTGATAACTGACAGAAGAAAGAATGCAACTACAGAGTCACAAGCTGTGAAAAAATTTGTCAACGCCGACTATATGAAAAATACGCAATTACTTTTTGGGCAACCCAATGATGGACAGGGCCCGCTGCACTTTCTTTCACTCTCTTATTTTATCTTTGGGGGTGCAGGTATGGCCTTTCAGATATGTCGCCCCAATGTGGATATCATATTGGTGCTCTACTCCCTAGTTTCTTTAATTTCGCCCTGAATGTGGATATGCAATTCGTGCCACTGTAGCCTATGTCCGCCTACGACACTAAATGCCTGCGTTCGAATCCTGGCGAAAACATTGGAAAAAATTTAAAGCAGTGGTTATTCCCTCTTAATGTTGACGACATTTGCGAGGTACCATGCCATCGATGGTCTTGTACATATTTTTCGGGTATTTCGGGGGTTGGGTGGCCACACAAATTCGTGCTCTACTTTCAAATATATTTTATATGAGCCCCATAATGGCATCATCGGAAAAAAAATTCTGTTTGAGTGTAGGGTGGACCCCAGGCTCTTTGTCCCGAAAATGAGTGTAAATTTACCGAAAATTATGAGTATCAATTCGGCTAAAATATGGATATCAAATTTGTGCTCCACTCCCAAATCTCTTTAATTTGAACCCGATATGGCCTTGGTCGGTAAAAATGAAACGTTTGGTTTTGGTGTTTTGGGACTGGGCCAAAACCACTTTGCCCCGAAAATATTGGGTTGCCCAGAAAGTAATTGCGGATTTTTCATAAAGTCGGCGTTGACAAATTTTTTCACAGCTTGTGACTCAGTAATTGCATTCTTTCTTCTGTCAGTTATCAGCTGTTACTTTTAGCTTGCTTTAGAAAAAAGTGTAAAAAAAATATATTTGATTAAAATTCATTCTAAGTTTTATTAAAAATGCATTTACTTTCTTTTAAAAAATCCGCAATTACTTTTTGGGCAACCCAATAGATATCAAATTCGTTCCTTACAACCAAATACCATTCATTTGCGCTCCATATTGCCATAATCGGAAATGAATTCGTTTTCTACTCTCAAATACCTTTCATTTGAGTCCCATATTCGAATTCTACTCTCTGGGTCAATCAAGCTACTTGACTTATTTTTGGAAGGAAAATCGCCACCTAGAGTTGAACACAAATTTTAATTTCATATTCGTAATCTACTCCCAAATACCTTTCATTTGAGTCCCAAATAGACATTGTTGGCTAATATGCCCATTTGGGGGTATTTGAAAGTTAGGTGACCCCCTATACTTCGATCAGGTTTTGTATGCCAGATTTGTAATCTACTCTCGAAGACCTTTCATTTGAGACCCATATTGACATGAACATCCAATATGCCTGTTTGGGGGAATTTTGAGGTTGGGGCGCCCCGCTGGGTACTTGGACACAAATTTTCGTTTTCTACTCTCCACTACCTTTCATTTGATACCCATGTTGTGCCTATCGGTCCACTTTTGGTTTTTGATGGTGTCCGGGGTCACCCCCCATACGATATCTAAACATTATATAGCCTATGTTTCCATCCGGACAAATTCACACAATCCGTGAAAATTTAAAGAAAATCGGTTCAGCCGTTTTTGATTTTACGGAGCAAATAAACCATGTACATTTGAGAGATTTTTGGAGGGTAGGGTGACTCCTAGGTAGGTCAGGGTGATTTTGTATGCCAGATTTGTAATCTACTCCCGAATACCTTTCATTTGAGCCCCATATTGACATGAACGACCAATATGTCTGTTTGGCCGAATTTTGGGGTTAGGACGGCCTAATAGGTACTTAGACCCTAATTTGTATACCATATTCAAATTCTACTCTCTAATAGCTTTCATTTGATATCCATATTGTCCCGATTTTGATTTTGGGTGATGTTCTTGGGTAACGGGGGAGAGTCCACTCCCTCCCGAAATCAAAAAATTATAAGGCCTATTTCTTCTTCCTTACCCTATTCAAAATCTACTCCCGAATACCTTTCATTTTGGGGCTGGGGCGGCCCCCCCAGGTACTTAGACCCAACTTTTATTATGAAATTCGTACTCTACTCTTGAATACCTTTCATTTGAATCCCATATTGTTCCGATCGGTCCACTTTTATTTTTGGGTAGTACTTTAGGGGTAAGGGGGAGGGTCCGCCCCCTCCCGATATCAGAAGATTATATAGCCTATGTTTCCTTTCAGACCAACCTATATAATCTGTGAAAATGTCAAGGTAATCGGTTCAGCCGTTTTTGAGTCTATACGGAACAAACCGACAAACACAAATTCAATTTTATATATAAGATGGCCTTCTAGATAAAATGACCTGCGATATATAAGTGTGGGAGCCATACGAGGGCTGCGTTTTATATTTTGGGCTTGGACAACCCTTGTGTTGCAATCTGCCAACTGACAGCTCTATCGTGAAGCTTGACATTTTTGAGGTTGTACGTACTCAGATGGTTTTGACATACGAGCGCTATTTGTGTTGTTTACAGTAATTTAAAAGTTTCATCCCGCCCAAAAATTGGAATTAAGTCGTGCACATTTGAGTGCGATTATTTTTTACAACTTTCGATGTGGATTACCTCAATAACAGTGCATCGATGAACTTAATTCAATGTTTGGCGATGAAGCTCCATCAAGGACTAGTGTTTTTCGATGGTATGGTGAATTCGAAACGAGGTCGTAGTTGACTCCAAGACGAATTTCGTAAATGTCGTCCAAAATCAGTTATTGTTCCAAAAACCAGTGTGCCTCAACTGATATTGGCAGATCGGCATGTGACCTATCGTGAGATTGAGACAACCTTAGGCATTATTTGACCATAAAAAATTTGTTTGCGTTGGATCCCATACAAATTGTCAATCGCTCAAAAAAAAGCTCGTGTCGATTGGTCGAAAGAAATGCTCCAAAAATATGAACGCGGAGCTTCGAAAAACGTTTATGACATCGTGACAGGTGATGAACGGTCGATTTACGAGAATGAGACAAATCCAACAATAGTTGCTCATGCACGAAGCACTTCCAAGCAAATGATCGCCTGTTTTTTTTTCGCAAAAACTGGACATGTTGCAAAAGTACCACTAGAAAAACGCAGAACAGCCAACTCTGAGTGGTACCCAGTTGTTTGCCAGTTGTCTTCCAAGAAATCTGGAAAACCACCCGCCGAAGACGGATCACTCCTCATCACGACAATGCGAGCTCAATTAACTGCCTTTTTTAGCACTCAAAACATCGATTTGATGAGTCATCCTCCGTATAGTCATGACTTGGCGCTGAATGACATCTTTTTATTCCCGTTCGCAAAAAAATACAATGAGAGGTCAACATTTTTCGACACCTGAAGAAGCTGTTAATGCGTTCAGAATGCATATTTTGGAGTTACCTCAATCAAAGTGGCAAAAGTGCTTCGACCATTGTTACAAACGCATGCAAAATGTATCCATCTTAATGGGGAATATTATGAAAAACAATAAAGCGAAATATAAAAGGCAACACTCGCACCTAACCTAAACCGATTTTCACAATGATGTATTGTTTTCGTCCTTGGCCAAAAAGCGGCATGTGCAAATATTTTGTGACTGTTATGCAACTTGCAACTTGATAACAAAAAAAAAAAAAAAAAAAACAAGAAAAAGGGCATTAAGATCGGCCGGGCCTAACCTCGGGTATATATATAAACCACCTCTTGTCATAATCCGGTGAAAAATGTATAATTTATGCACCCATACCTTTATCGAAATATGGTCCGATTTAGACCAAATTCGTCAGGGAAATTGAGTGGTCTAATAAATGCAAGTTACATTTCAATTTTGTTGAACCAAATATTGGTCTTTTTGGCAGCTATATCCAAATAAAGACCGATCTGAATCATATAGGATACGGATATTGAAATGTCTAACATAAGTCACTGTGTCAAATTTCACCAAAATCGGATAATAAATACACCTTTTATGGGGCCAAGATTGAAATAGAGAGATCGGTTTATATAGCAGCTACATCCACATCTGAACTGATCTGAGCCAAATAAGAGAAGAATATCGAGAGGCCTAGCACAACTCACAGACTCAAAATTCAGCAAAATCGCACAATAAATTTAGCTTTTATGGACCTCAGACCTTAAATCGACGGAACGGTCTATATGGGAGCCATATCTAAATATAGTCCGATCTGAACTATATTTAAGTCTGACGTCGGGAGGCCTAAAACTACTCACCGTTTCCAATTTCAACGAAATCGGATATAAAATAAAGCTTTAATGGGCTTCAGACACTTTATCGGGAGATCGGTCTATATGGCAGTTATATCCAAATATAGACCGATTTGAACCATATTTAAGTCGAATATCTGGAGGCTTAAAATAACTCACCGTTTTAAATTTCAGCGAAATCAGGTAATAAATAAATCTTTTATAGGCCTCAGACCCTTTACAGGCAGATTGGTCTATATGGCAGTTGTACCTCAATATAGTCCGATCTGACCCTTTATCGGTCTATATAACAGCTATATCCAAATACGATCCGATTGTGCCCGTTCAAGAACTTAACCAGCGTGCACCAGAAATACATATCTTTGCCAATTTTTAGCTCAATAACTCAAGGCTGTAGAGTGATTACAACAAACGGGCGGACAGACATCGTTGAATCGAATTTTATGACGATAAGAAATATATTGGGTTGCCCAAAAAGTAATAGCGGATTTTTCATATAGTCGGCATTGACAATTTTTTTCACTACTTGTGACTCTGTAATTGCATTCTTTCTTCTGTCAGTTATCAGCTGTTACTTTTAGCTTGCTTTAGAAAAAAAGTGTAAAAAAAGTATATTTGATTAAAGTTCATTCTAAGTTTTATTAAAAATGCATTTACTTTCTTTTAAAAAATCCGCAATTACTTTTTGGGCAACCCAATACACACTTTGTAGGGTCAAAAAATTATATTTCGATGTGTTGCAAACGGAATGACTCAATGAATATACCCCCTATCCTATGGTAGTGGGTATAAAAGAGTAAAAAAGTGTTAATTTCGGCTTTTCCGAACTTTGGATACCCACCACCACAGGTAAATAACCCATCCACTTTTATAGCAACTCCACTACCATATCCATAGTAATATGCATATGGGGGCTGGTCTGGATCATATTTGATTCAGGTCCGAGAACATTTATAGGTCGATTATGGATTGCAACCCAACTTCTGTTGAGTTGCCAACTGGCACATTTGCTACAGAAATGTCCATTTCTGAATCGAATTGCAAAATGTTTATACCCAACACCGTAGGATAGGGGTATACTAATCTAGTCATTCCGTTTGTAGCTGTCTCTCTACGGTGAAGGTTTATCTGGATGACCTCAGTCATTGTTCCCCCAGTAAATGGGCTTCTTTTAAGAGGGTGATGATCTCATCGTCTGCTCCCTGCTCATTAGGCTGCATTGTCTTTCCTGTCACTGTACCGCCTCATGTTTCAGTATTAGGTTTTTTGTCTATCCTAGTCTTCCGAATCTTTATAAAGCCGGTAATGGTTCCATCATCGGGTCACTGTTCATAAGGCTGTATTGAGTTTCCCGTCCCTGTACTGCCTGATGTTTCAATGTTATGATCTCTACCTATCCTAGTTCTACGAATCTTTAGAAGGTCGGCGATGGTTCCGTAGTCGGGTCACTGTTCGTTAGGCTGCATTGGTTCACTCGCCCCTGCACTGACTGATGTTTTAGAATCTTTGCTGATCCTAGTCTTCACAATACTGAGAGAATCGGTGATTGTCTCATCGTCGGCCCCCTGTTCGTTCATCAACAAGAAATATCTTTGCAAAATTTCGAGCTGCTAGCACAGTTGGACGGACGGACATAGCTAGATCGACTTAAGATATCAAGACGATCAAGAAAATATATACACTAAGGGGTCGCAAATCATTGTTTTGAGGTATTAGGAACGGAAATGCCTACATTTTATGGTGGTAGGTATAATAAATTACCTAAATTAAGGCCTCGTGCTGAATTATTACCTCTCGGTCTGTCCGTCCATCCGTCTGTCCGTCCGTCACTCTACAGGCTTCAAAAAATTGAGATATTGTGCTGAAATTTGGCACAGATACGTCCTTTTGATGCACGCTGGTTAAGTTCTTGAACGGGCCTAATCGGACCATATTTTGATATATGGGTTGCCCAAAAAGTAATTGCGGATTTTTCATATAGTCGGCGTTGACAAATTTTTTCACAGCTTGTGACTCTGTAATTGCATTCTTTCTTCTGTCAGTTATCAGCTGTTACTTTTAGCTTGCTTTAGAAAAAAAGTGTAAAAAAAGTATATTTGATTAAAGTTCATTCTAAGTTTTATTAAAAATGCATTTACTTTCTTTTAAAAAACCCGCAATTACTTTTTGGGCAACCCAATAGATGGTATATAGACCGATTTTCAGATAACGGGTCAAATGCCCATAAAAACTTAATTTTTCTTCCGATTTTGTTGAAATTTTAAACACTGAGTAGTTTTAGGCCTCCCGATATCTGACCTAAATATTGTTCAGATCGGACTATATTTAGATTTAGCTGCCATATAGACCGATCTGCCGATAGAGGGTCTGAAGCCCATAAAAGCTTTATTTGTTAACCGATTTCACAGAAAATTGAAACAGAAAATATTTTTAGGCCTACCAACATCTGACCCAAATATGGTTCAGATCGGACTATGTTTAGATATTCCTGCCATATAGGCCGATAAAGGGTCGAAAGCCCATAAAAGCTTTAATTATTGCCCAATTTCGCTGAAATTTTAAACAGTGGGTTATTTTAAACCTGCCGACATCTGACCCAAGTATGGTTCAGATCGGACTATATTTAGATATAGCTGCCATATAGACCGATCTCCCGATAGACGGTCTGAAGCCCATAAAAGCTTTATTTTTTAACCGATTTCACTGAAATTTGAAACAGAAAATAGTTTAATGCCTACCAACATCTGACCCAAATATGGGTCAGAACGGACTCTATTTAGATATTGCTGCCATATAGACCGATCTGCCAATAAAGGGCCTAAAGCCCATAAAAGCTTTATTTTTTATCCAATTTCACTTAAATTTGAAACAGTGGGTAGTTTTAGGCCACCCGCCATTCGACCCAAATATGGTAAAAATAGGAGAGTATTTAGATATAAAGGGTGATTTTTTTGAGGTTAGGATTTTCATGCATTAGTATTTGACAGATCACGTGGGATTTCAGACATGGTGTCAAAGAGAAAGATGCTCAGTATGCTTTGACATTTCATCATGAATAGACTTACTAACGAGCAACGCTTGCAAATCATTGAATTTTATTACCAAAATCAGTGTTCGGTTCGAAATGTGTTCATTCACCGTAACGTTGCGTCCAACAGCATCTTTGAAAAAATACGGTCCAATGATTCCACCAGCGTACAAACCACACCAAACAGTGCATTTTTCGGGATGCATGGGCAGTTCTTGAACGGCTTCTGGTTGCTCTTCACTCCAAATGCGGCAATTTTGCTTATTTACGTAGCCATTCAACCAGAAATGAGCCTCATCGCTGAACAAAATTTGTCAAAATTTGAACACATTTCGAACCGAACACTGATTTTGGTAATAAAATTCAATGATTTGCAAGCGTTGCTCGTTAGTAAGTCTATTCATGATGAAATGTCAAAGCATACTGAGCATCTTTCTCTTTGACACCATGTCTGAAATCCCACGTGATCTGTCAAATACTAATGCATGAAAATCCTAACCTCAAAAAAATCACCCTTTAGTTGTCATATAGACCGATATGCCGGTTAAGGGTTTGAAGCTCATAAAAGCTTTATTTATACCCCGATTTTGTTGAAACTTGAAAAACAAAATTCAACAGTGACTTATATTTCTAAGACCACTCAAAGTCCGTGCCGAATTTGGGTGCACAAAATTTTCATCGGATTTGGGACGAAAGAGGGGTTTGCATATATACCCGAGATGGTGTGTATCCAAAGTTCGGGCCGGCCGAACTTAATGCCTTTTAACTTGTTTCAATGACATGTCTAGCAAAAACATTTCTAGCTCATGATTTTCATATCCATTCAAGTCTGCTCTAAAATAATATTTAAACAAGGGATTATCGAAATAAAATTCAAACAAAGAATTCCTCCTCAGCATACAAATTTCAATTCGACCACAAACGAAATAACAGTTAATTTATCTAGCAAAACATCAGCAGCAACAACAGAAACAACGACTACAAATCTAAGTTTACAGACAGTTTGGTTAGCTAAACTTTGGTTGCAAACCAAAGGTAAATTTCCTTCCTCTCACTCTTCAGTAGGATACTTGTCCAAAGTCCCAAGTTCTGGCAGCTTCAAATGACAGACTTATGAATGTGCCAGAGTCTCGTTTAGAAGTAGGGGCTCGTAGTCCCCCTCCCTCCACTGCCTGTCTGGTGGCATTTTTCACAATCTGTTGTTGTTTGTTTTGTGGATTCAAAGGGATTGCTGGGAAATAACATCATAAACTGCAGGTGAATGAGTCCTGTTGGCTTCAACTTTGGTGTCGTTGGCTGCTCCTTGACGAAATTCAAGAAATTAGTTTGCTAATTTAGGGATTTTCTTCACAACAAGCAGCGAATGAAAGAACAACACAAAGTCATTCTAGCATACACGCATACACATACTCGCACATGCTCTCAAGGATGTGCACGCATACATGCATGGCAAAAGTTCTAAAGGATATCCGCAAACGAACGATGAGGCAAAATTTTCAAATACTTGGATTTGAAATTAGTCCACACATTTTGGATGACTTGATGGTTGGTTGGTTGTCTTCCTTTCGGCGGAAGTCAGCAGCATTTTGCGTAGCATGTGTTGAGTTGGAGTCGAGTTTGTTATTCCATAACACGGAAAGGGATAAATGCTGTGTAAGGTATTTATGTTGAGGATTCTTTGATTCTAGGATGAGCGTAAGTGATAAGAGAATTTAATTTAAATTCTGTGTACTGAAAAGTTGAGGATTTTTCTTACAAAAATTGTTTTTAAACCCCACCGCCATAGAGTGGGCGGTATTTTCATGTTGGCATACTAATAGCTATACTGACCTCCTTCTTGTTCCCTTTCAGTAATGGCCTCGTCTTCTCCCGATCTGGATCCCCCCATAGGATTTTCGCTGTCCTACCGACCGTTTCACTTTCCACAATGTTGCATGCGCATTCGTTGCCCATGCCCTTAAATCAGACTGCGTCGACTCGAAAGGCTTCGGGCTAACCAAGTTTATTGACGATAGTCCTCTGGCCTTCATCGCCAAGTCTGCCCTTTCATTTCCCCTTACTCCGTTATGGCCCGGCACCCAAACGATGCGGATTTTGCCATGCTTGGGGAATGCGTTAATCTCTTCTTACACTGCAAGACCGTTCGTGACCTTACCGTCCTGGTTATTATCGCCCTTATGGCAATTGTACTGTTGGTAAAGATGTTCACACTCGACGTTAGCACCACACTACTTCACGCATTCCGTGACCGCCCGGATCTCCGCCTGCAGGACCGTGTTATGGTCAAGCAGTCTAAAACAGATCTCAGTGTCTGGGTTCCCAATGTAAATCCCCAGAGTCACTGTGTCCTCTAGCTTTGATCCATCCGTGTAACATCATCTTCCAGATGGCAATACTAGGGTTCCGTCAATCCAAGATTGTGCCGATGGCAGCAGTGCCTCGCACTCGACTTCAAGGTTCATCTTAGGTATCCGATCGGAAATCTCTTCCCTTCCTTCCAGGTTTCCCATCGTCGCCTCGATTATACAGCTGCTCCCATCCTCAATATATCCTTCCATCACCTTAAGTCTCCTAGCCGCAGTGGTTGCCTCACACTTAATCTGTATGTCAATGGGTAGGATATCTAGAATAGTCTCCAGTGCCCTAGTGGGTGTGGTCGTCATCGCTCCGCCTATGCCAAGACAACATGTTCTCTGAACCTGTGTTCACTTTTCCTCCATAGCAGTCCACCAATCTATTGAGCCGTAAGTAAGTATTGGTCTTATCACGCTCCTGTAGAGCCAGTGTACTATCCTAGGACTCAGGCCTCATTTCGAGCCTACGGCCCGTCTATATGGGGCCCAACATCTGTGAGCCTTCTCTGTACGCTCCTGAATGTGACACTTCCAATTTAGTTTACTGTCCAAGATCACACCTAAATATTTGACCTTGTCAGATACCGAAATCGTCTTATTGAGGAAACGTGGTGCGTTAAATTGGCCCACCTTCGTCTTCCTCGTGAACGGGCATATTTCAGTCTTCTCTGGGTTAACATTGAGACCTCTGGGCCTAGCTCAGTCAAATCAGGACGAATTTGGGAGTCTTAATATAACTCATTGTTCTAAATTTCAGTGGAGTCGGGTAATAAATAGGGCGCCCCGGTAGCCGAGTTGGTAGAGTGCTTGGATTACCAGTGCAGGGGTCGTTGGCTCGATTCCCGCCAGTAGCCTTGGGCTGTCGCTACTGTGGTATCACAATGGACCTAAAATTGTCTAAGTGAGTCTGTAAAGGTCTGCCACTCTTACCTAACCTAACCGGATAATAAATGGGCCTGTATAGAAACAAGACCTAAATTCGGCAGATCGTTCTATATGGCAACTATATCCAAATATATTCCGATATGTTCGGGCCTAATAAAACTCACTATTCTGAATTTCAGCAAAATCTGGTAATAAATGCGCCTGTTATATACTGATGACCTTAAGTAGGCAGATTAGTCTATATGGCAGCTATATCCTTATATGGTCCCATTAAGACCATATTCGGGTCGGATATCAATGGGTCTAAAAAAACGTACTGTTCCGAATTCTAGTGAAATGAGGTAATACTGTTGGGAAGATCGGATTATAAGGGCACTATATCAGGTTTTGAGCCGATGGGAACCATACTTGGTAGATCTGTTCGAGCTCTTAGGAGTAGTTATCGTGCAAAATTTCACCCAAATCGGAGAATTTCACATTCTAGAGGCTCAATAAATATATTCGGGAGATCCGTTTATATGGGAGCTATACGGGTTGGCTTTTATATTTCGGGATTGGACAGCCCCTGTATCGCAATCTTCCAACTGACAGCTCTATCGTAAAGCTTGATATTTTTGTGGTTATACGTACTCAGAACGTTTTGACCTATGAGCGCTATTTGTGTTGTTTACAGTAACTTAAAAGATTCAATCTCGCCCAAATAATGAAATTAAATCGTGAAAATTTTCGTGCGATTATTTTTTTCAACTTTCGATGTGGATTAACTTAAGAACAGGGCATCGATGAACTTAATTCAATTTTTGGTGATGAAGCTCCATCAAGGACCAGTGTTTATCGATAGTATGGTGAATTTAACCGAGGTCGTAGTTCACTCCAAGACGAATCCCATTGATGCTGTGCACCAACTGATATTTCAAGATCGTTATGTGATCAATCGTGAGATTGAGACAACCTTAGGCATAAGTGAGACCAGCATACATTCAACATTGCATTAACATTTGACCGTCAAAAAAATTTGTTCGCGTTGGATCCCACACAATCTGTCAATCGCTCAAAAACAGGCTTTTGTCGTTGTTTTTGATGAATCGTGGTATTACGCATATGAGCCTGAAAGAAAGCAGCAGTCGACTGTATCGGTGTTTCAAGATGACCCAAATCCAACGAAAGTTGCTCGCGCGAAACACTTCCAGGCAATTGATCGCCTGTTTTTTTCTAAGAAATCTGGAAAACCAACCACCGAAGACGGATCACTCTTCACCGGATCTTCACTTCACCGCGACAATGCGAGCACTCACACATCGGCTCTAACAACTGCATTTTTAAGCACTGAAAACATCGATTTGATGAGTCATCCGCCGTTTAGTCCTGACTTGGCACGAAATGACTTCTTTTTATTCCCGTACGTAAAAAACAAAAAGGAGAAGTCAACGATTTTCGACACCTGAAGAACCGGTTGATGCGTTCAGAATGCATGTTTTGGAGATACCTCAATCAGAGTGGCAAAATTGCTTCGACAGTTGGTTCAAGCGCATGCAAAAATGTACAGATCTTAATGAGGAATATTTTGAAAATAATAAAGCGATTTTTGATGGTTAATATTTGTTTTTGCTCTCTTATCCTGAAATATAGAAGGCAACCCTCTGGGCAAACAAAGGATAACGGATAAAATTTGCCATGGTATTAAAGCTATATCAGGTTATGGACCTATTCAGGCAATACTTGGTTTGGATGTAGGAGACCACAGTTGTTGAAAGTTATAACAAAACGCAACGTGCAAAATTTCAGCCAAATCGGATAAGAACTGCCCCCTCTAGAGGCTCAAGAAGTCAGGATTAGAAATCGGTTTATATGACTGCTATACGAAACCATAGACCGATTGCACCCATTTACAATCCCAACCGGCCTGCACTAATAAAAAGTATTTGTGCATAATTTCAAGCGCCAAGCTTTACTCCTTCGTAGGTTAACGTGCTTTGACAGACAGACAGACCGACGGCTGGACAAATGAACAGACGGACGGACTTGGCTTAGTCGACTTTGAAAGTCAAAACGATCAAGAAATTATATACTTAAGGGATCCCAAATCAACATTTCGATGAGTTACAAACGGAATGACGAAATTAGTATACCCCCATGCTATGTTCGAGGGTATAAAACGTGTGATATATATCCCTGGAGATGGAGGGTATAAAACGTGTGATATGTACATCCCTGGAGGTGGGTATCCAAAGTTCGGCACAGTCTAGGCTAGGTTTAAGTGGCAGTCTGCCATCAGACTGACTTTGACGTTTTCATCCATTCTGATACTACAGGAACAGAAGAGGGATGCCTTCTAGTTCCTACCGTTGAACCACCTAGATCGCTTTAAAAAGCCCAATAACTTGAGAATGTTCACATCCGCTAAATCAGACAGGTTCCCTAAGAAATGAGAACTCAAATTGGTACTCCTTCTGACTGCTAGTGCGGGACACACACACAGAAGGTGTTCTATAGTCTCTTCTTCTGTGATGTCGTCACAGCTTCTGCAAAAGTCGTTGCTGGCAACCTTCATGTTTTCTCCTAAGACAGTGACCTGTCATGACGGACTTCTGTTCTAGCCAATGACAGGAAAGAAGTAGACCTCTTCAAGTCTAGATTAGGCCACATAGTTTTGGAAAGCTCACAGCCCCCGCACTGAAAACTTAGCTTACATGTCGCTTGCGTATGTTCACATCCACTAAATCAGCACAGCCTAAGGGTGGGGGTATATTCATTTTGTCATTCCGTTTGCAACACATCGACATATCCATTTCCGACCCTATAAAGTATAATTACGTCGTAAAAATCTAAGACGATCTAGCAATGTCAGTCAGTCTGTTCGTCCGCCCGTCTATCTCTTAAAATCACTCTGCTACTGTCTTTAAAAATAGAAACAATTAGCTGCACAGTTTTGTTTTATGTCCATAGGCAGGTTAAGTTCGACGATGGACTACATCTTCACATAGCTCCCATATAGACCGATTTGACGATTTAGGGTTTTCGACCCATTACGCTACATTTATTAGTTGATTTCGCTGAAATTTGGGACAGTGGGTTATTATAGGACTTTCGATATTCTTGTTCAATACAACCCGAATCGGCCCAGATTTTGATACAGCTGCCATATAAACCGATCATCCGATTTATGATCTTGTGCCTCTAATAGGCTCATTTACTGTCCTATCGCTAAAATTTGGCATAGTGAGTTGCCCTTCGACATCACTATTCAATACTGGTCTGATCGATTCAAATTTTGATATAGCTGCCACATATACCGATCTCCCGATTTAAGGTTTTAGGCCCATGAAAAGTGAATTTAATAACCGACCGATTAAGCACAAAGAATTACGTTACGCCGCTTGAACATCGACCCTAGAACATCGGTCCTTATTTGGAAATAAGTGTCAAATAGTCCGATACCTCAATTTAAAGTCTTGGGCCCAAAATAGGCGCTTTTATTGTCCGATTTCTCTGAAATTCATGACAGTGAGTTGTGTTAGGCCCCTCGATTTTCGTAGTGAGTATGGTCAAGATTAAGGTATATTAAGATAAAGCTGCCATGTATAGCGATCTCCCGATTTAACCTCTTAGGCCCATTAAAGACGAATTTATATCCGATGAGTTTGGTACAAAGAGTTGTGTTACACCCCTTCAGAGCCTTGCTGAATATGGTGGAGATCGGCGTAAAGGCGTAGAGCTAACAGCTTGAAATTTTGCACAGATACTTTATATTGATGTAGGTCATTGGCGATCGCAAATGGGCAATATGGGTTCAGATTTGGATACAGCTCCCATATAAACCGATCTCCTGATTTGACTTCGTCAGCCCTTGGAAGCCGCAATTATTGTCCGATTTGGCTGAAATTTTGCATGTGGTGTACTGTTATGACTTCCAACAACTGTGCCGAGTACGATCCAAATCGGTCTATAACCTGATATAGCTACCATAAAAACCGATCTCCCGATTTGACTTCTTGAGCCCTTACAAGTCGCAATATTTGTCCGATTTGGCTGAAATTTTGCACCTTGTGTTCTGTTATGACTTTCAAAAACTGTGCCGAGTACGATCCAAATCGGTCTATAACCTGATATAGCTCCCATATAAACCGTTCTCCTGATTTGACTTCCTGAGTCACATAAAGCCGCAATTTTTGCCCGATTTAGCTGAAATTTTGTACATGGTGTTTTCTCATGACTTGCAACAAGTACGGTTCAAACCTGTCAAGAACATGGTATAGCTCGCATATAAACCGATATCCCGATTTGATTTTTTGAGCCCTTACAAGCCGCGATTTTCATCGGATTTTGCTACAAGTTTGCATATAGTGATGTGTTATAACTCTCAACGACTGCAAAAAGTATGGTTCAATTCGGTCTATAACCACATATAGCTCCCATATTTTAGCAAAACCCATGGTGGTGGGTTCCCAAGATTCAGCCCTGCCGAACTTAGAACGCTTTTACTTGTTACTTGGTAATTTTTGTTTTTTGTGCTCATAAATGGCAATATCAACATGCTCAGCGCTTTTCAATGTTTGCGGCTACAGTTCTAAGATTGCACAGATTTATTCTACTTATTTAAACAATAAATAATACTTTTAAGCACTCAATTTTTACTTTATTTCAAATGGGTTTTTAAGTTGGAATTTTAAAAATTCTTGTCATAAAAATCAATCCTCAATAATGTCTTTTGGAATTGTGCACATGAACTTCAGCTGTCACATAAATCCCTCTCAGATGTCATATTCAAACATTGTCATTGTCGTTGACAATGCCAATACCAACATCATCATTATTAACATCATCATCATCATCATCATCATGAGCACACCAAATCCTTTGAGAATTAACTCTCAAAGACTTGACTCAAGTCAAGTCGCAGCATATTTTGGAATCTAATGTTCCAAAGTGGCAAACACCTTGATGGCAAGCAGAAAGCCAACAATCTTGGTAATCATGTGTGTGTGTGTGTGTGTGAGTGCATGTGGGTGAGCTTCAGATGTTTAGATTAGATTTGTCGCTCAACGAAATGCCATACACTCTTGCTGTGCCATTTGAAAAGTTAGGAAAATTCATTTTCAATTTGTTTGATAATTCCTTGGATAAATGTTATCACATTAGACTGAGATCAATGGATTTGCTTGCACATACAAATTTCCATTGTCTCTAAGAGCTTTCAATTCTGTTACATTCCGTTCCGTTTGTTGTTGCCACCGCACACGGTGTCTCTCTGTAGTCTCTGCTTAACAACAAGTCAGGTGTTTATTTAAGCATCTGCTGTAGCGAGATTTTCCCATCAAATGTCAGTAATCTCACCTTTGTATTTGAAGGATGTCTGCATTGAATTGTGTTTTGTTTTTGAAGTGATTCGACTTAACTGTCGTCTGATGGCAAATTCGTATATAAACAAAAGGTAGGTTGTCGTTTCGCAAAAAAGATTTAGGCAAAAGATTGAACTTGAATTGACAACAATGGCTTTTATTTATTTATAGATTTAAATGTAAGTAAGCTTTCAAATTATTGATTATGAATATCAATAACAAAAAATAAAATAGAATATGAAAATGAATAAAAGCGTGCTAAGTAAAAGTGTTTTAAGTTCGGCCGGGCCGAATCTTGGCAATCCACCACCATGGATTCTGCTAAAATATGGGACCAAATCTGGTTATAGACCGACAAATCTGGTTATAGACCGACCAAATCGGATAAAAATTGCGGCCTTCAGGGGCTCAAGAAGTCAAATCGGAAGACCGCTTTATATGGGAGCTATATAAGGTTATAGACCGATTTGAACTGCACTTGGCACAGTTATTGGAAGTTATAACAGAACACTATGTACAAAGTTTCAGCCGAATCGGGCTAAAATTGGGGCTTATAAAGCCTCAAGAAGTCAAATCCGGAGATCGGTTTATATGGGAGCTATATCATATTCTTGACCTATTTGGACCATACTCGGCACAGTCGTTAAAAGTCATAACAGAACACTATGTGCAAAATTTTAGCCATATCTGATAAAAAAAAATGAGGCTTTGAGGGGCTTAAGCAGTCAAAACGGGAGATCGGATTATATGGGAGCTATATCAGGTAATAAACCAATTTGGACCGCACTCGGCACAGTTGTAAGAAGTTTTAATAGAAAAATTGAGGCTTCCAGAGGCTCAAGAAGTCAAATCGGGTGATCAGTTTATATGGGAGCTATATCAGGTTCTTCACCGATTTAGACAATACTTGGCAAAGTTATTAACAGTCATAACAGAACAGTAGGTGCAAAATTTCTGCCAAATCGGACAAAAGTTGCGGCTTCTAGGAGCTCACAATATCAAATCGGGAGATCGGTTTATATGGGAGCTATAACAGGTTATGGACCAATTCGGAAAAAATTGCGGCTTACAGGGTCTCAAGAAATCAAATCAGTAGATCGGTTTATATAGGAGCTATATCCAAATCTAAACCGATATGGCCCAATAGCAATACCCAACGATCTACATAAATATGAAGTATCTATGCAAAATTTCAAGAGACTAGCTTCACGTGTTCGACCGCTATCGTGATTTCGACAGACGGACAGACATGGCTAGATCGACTCAGGATGTATATGATAGCTTTATCAGTCTATACACCGGTTTGAACCATACTAGTCACGATTATGAGAAGCCACTACAGAGCACTACATGCAAAGTTTCAGCCCAATTGCGGCTACTATGGGATCAAGATGTCATTTCGGAAGATAGGCTTGAATGGGAGATATATCAGATTATACACCAAAAAAATGTTGTCTAAACACTTTTCACGATCGTTGAAAGTCATAGCAGAACATTACGTGCAAAATTTAAGCCCAATCGGATAAGAATTGCGGTTTCTAGGGGTTCAAGGAGTCAAATCGAAAGACCAGCTTATATAAGAGCCTCATCAGGTTATACGCCGATTTGGACCATACTAGTCATGATTGTTTCAAGTCATAGGAGGATATTATTTGCAAAGTTTCACCCAAACCAGATAACGATTGATGCATACAGGGGCTTACAATACCCAATAAAAAAATTGATTTACTATGTGAGAGCTCTGCTAGGATTTAGGTTAGGTTAGGTTTAAGCGGCAGTCTGCCTTCAGACTCAGTTAGACGTTTTTGTCGCTAGAGGCATACCCATAGACTCCAGTATCCCTTGAAAGTGTAGGTTAGTTCCTAGTCTCGAAAGCTAGTCCGCTTTTCAATTCTCTGGGATATCTCTGTGGTCCGTCACCCAGAACAGGTGAATTTTAAACTGTTCAGCCATCTCGTTGAGATATTTGCGACAGTCGAGGGCAGTATTTGTGCTCAGAAATACGTTTTCCAGGGATTTAAAGGCTGTCTGGCTGTCTGACAAGATATTTATGCCAATTTTCGTTATGCCATTATATCTTAGCCATTCCAGCCATGAACATTCCACTAAGGAACAAGGGCAAACTTCTCACATATCAATGAGAGCAGACCTATTCAAGGTTAAGCTCAATGATGAGGGGCCTCCTTTTTATAGCCGAGTCCGAACGGCGTGCCGTAGTGCGACACCTCTTTTGGAGAGAAGTTTCACATGGCATAGTACCTCACAAATGTAGCCAGCATTAGTAGGGAAAAACCACCGCTGAAAATTTTTTCTGATGGTTTCGCCAGGATTCGAACCCAGGCGTCATAGGGGGACATGCTAACCTCTGCGTTACGGTGTCCTCCATCTTAGCCATTCCACCACTTCCTTACTTGCAAGGATCTCCACTACAATCTCCGCTACGATCTCCGCTACAATGGTCGGATAACTTTTTTGATATGACCAGTTCTAGATTTTAAGAGTACACCCAAAGCCCACTTGATCATCTTGTTTGGAGCCATCAATATATAAGTCTATATAACTTCTATTACCAGAGATATCGTAGTTCCAAACGGTTCTATCAGGAATACTGCTACACTACTTTTTATCAAAAAACGGCTCAGGTAGGTTGTAGTCCACACTGCCTGATATATAGGACATTGTATAAAAGTTTTGAGCTTATTTGAAACATACTTGGCTCGAGTGCTTAAGGTCATAACGGAAAACTTTTTGCAAAAATTTCAGCTTAATCGGATAACATTTGCGTTATATAGGTGCTGAAAAAGTTAAATCGAAGGACCAACATGTATTGGAGCTATAACCAAGCGGGACCGATATGACCCATTTGGAAACCCAAATCATCATACATCAAGAATAAGTAAATTGCACGTTTTGCCCAGGAACATTCCACTAAGGAACAGGAGCAAACTTCCCAACTCCTTTTTATAGCCGAGTCCGAACGGCGTGCCGCAATGCGACATCTCTTTGAAGAGAAGTTTTTACATGGCACAGTACCTCATAAATGTTGCCAGCCTTAGGAGGGGAAAACCACCGGTGATTTTTCTGATGGTCCCGACAGGATTTGAAACCAGGCGTTCAGCGTCATAGGCGGACATGCTAACCTCTGCGCTATGGTGGCCTCCAAAAAAAGAAGAAGTATCTCTCAAAAATTTCGATATCATGATTTTCATAGACGGACGGATGGAAAGACAGACGGAAGGATGGATAGACAGACGGACGGATGGACAGACAGACGGAAGGATTTACAGACAGACGGACTAATGAACAGAAAGACGGGCGTCCATCCGCCCTAAAGCTAGCCACAGACGGACGGATGGACAAACAGACGGACGGATGGGCAGACAGACAGACGGATGGATAGACAGACGGACGGATAGACTGACAGACGGAGGGATGGACAAACAAACCGAAGAATTGATAGACAGAGAGATGGATGGACAGACAGACGGACGGATGGATAAACAAACGGACGAATTGATAGACAGAGAGACGAATGGGCAGGCAGACAGACAGACGGACGGATAGACAGACAGACGGACGGATAGACAGAAAGGCGGAAGGATGGAAAAACAACCGGAAGAATGTACAGACAGACAAGCGGATGGACAGACAGACGGACGGATGGACAGACAGACGGGCGGATGGACAGACAGACGGGCGGATGGACAGACAGTCGGGCGGATGGACAGACAGACGGGCGGATGGACAGACAGGCGGGCGGATGGACAGACAGACGTATATATAGACAGACAGGCGGACGGACATGATTAGAGCGACTTTGAATGTCAAGACGATCAAGAGTCGTAGATCAATATTTCGGGGTAATGCAAACGGAATGACTAGATGAGTATACCCTCATCTTATGGTGATGGGAATAAAAAGCCATATCTTCTCCCGATTTTAACGAAATTTTGCACAACAAGATATATTGGGCTATATTTGGATATAGCTATTGTACATACCGCTCTCCCTGTTTAACTCTTGGGCCCATAAAAGGCGCATATATATCCCGATTTTGCCTTTGGACGTCCGCGATGAGTATGGTTCATGTTGGAACCGATTGAAAGTCTTTCATCCACAAATGCCATATTTATTTCCCGATTTTGCTCACATTTGGTACAATGAAAATTTTCAGCGATTTCCCCTCCTAATTGGCTTGGTCATTGCCAAGAAAAAGGCTTTAAAAACCATTATGACCAACATTCAAAAAATGTCTGTCCTAATCTGAAAGATTGGAGCCAAAGATTAGCAAATTTAATTTTATTTTGTACATCTGCAATTTTTTTCTATTTTTTTGTATTAAGAACAATTCTAACTTCAAACATACTTCCACAACTTTATAGCATCAGATACTAGCAGATGTACAATTCTAATACACGTGTTCTCCGACATTCATTCAATAATTTATTAGATTTCATTTGTACTTTGCATTCGTATATTATATTATAATGACTCCCTTTTTGTATATGAGTGTTGTTTGGTCCCTTTAGGCTCATTTCTCAGGTGCCTTAACACAAATCCATTTGCCTTTGGTTTGATGTTATATGATTGCATTAACTTTAAGATTTATGTTTATTATTTGCCTTTAAGTCTAAAAATATTCGGACATTCTGGGCTTTGGCATAGACGACCTCCTTTCATCTTTGATTATTTGCAGACTTCGGGTGATCCTGTAAGCATGCCTGTAAAGGTGCTTGTGTGTGGGTGTGTGTGTGCTGTATGTCTTTGCATGATGTAATTTAGGCCATTAATTAATAAATAATATGATCCCCTATGGGGTCATCTAATAAATGCCCATGCATTTCATATTAACCAGATTTTGTGGGTGTTGCCACATCTGCATAGATGCATAGTGTGAGACCAATGAATTAGGATAAAGACAAGTACAAACGTCGTTAGGTTTAGCATTGAGGCCTTCCTCATCTATGGTTTAGGATATTCAAATCTTTGGTACTTCAGCTAGTCTATTACAAAGATAAATCTACCAGTATTTAGCATTTCTGAACTTGATGTCCAACGAATGTTAGAAATTACAATTAATTGCATTGTCCACCGTGGCGTATGTGTATTGTCTAATAAAAATTTATCACGTATACAACCAATGGGCCACCGTAAACGCATGCCCTTCAACAAATGGTGATTTTGAATGGACAAAAAAGTGTAGCATATTTTCCGGCACTGAAATGAGAATTTTGTGTTCGTTAGTCAAAAAAAAAATGAACCCCACCACCGGGTGTAGTGTTCGTTTGTAATAGTGGTTGCCTAAAGAGAGTGAAAAAATTTTGCATTTGTTACACCGTGCCAAGTCTACGGTGGAAAATGTCGCTCTTAAAATCAAGACTATCATTCAAGCAAATTTATTTCGAACAGAAGAAAAGAACAGAAACATAGGCTATAAAATTTTTTGATGTCGTGAGGAGGGCGCACCCTGCCCCTCAACCCAAAAGTACTACCCCAAAATGAAAGTGAACCGATCGGGACAGTATGGGATTCAAATGAAAGGTATTGAAGAGTAGAGTACGAATTTCATAATAAAATTTGGGTCCAGGTACTTGGGGGGCCGCCCCAGCCCCAAAACCTCTTAAAATAGGTTTATTTGACGATCATGACAATATGGGGCTCAAATGAAAGGTATTCGGGAGTAAATTACGAATATGGACAGGAAGTAGGAATAGGCTTTATAATTTATTGATATCAGAGGACGCCACCGTAGCGCAGAACGCCTGGGTTCGAATCCTGGCGAGACCATCAGAAAAAAATGTTCAACGGTGGTTTTCCCCTCCTAATGCTGGCAACATTTGTGAGGTACTATGCCATGTAAAACTTCTCTCGAAAGAGGTGTCGCACTGCGGCACGCCGTTCGGACTCGGCTATAAAATGGAGGCCCCAAATCATTGAGCTTAAAACTTGAATCGGACTGCACTCATTGATATGTGAGAAGTTTGCCCCTGTTCCTTAGTGGAATGTTCGTGGGCAAAATTTGCATTTTTGGAGGGGGCGGACCCTCCACCGTTACCCCAAAAACACCATCCAAAATCAAAAGTGGACCGATAAGGACAATATGGGTATCAAATGAAAAGTATGCGGGAGTAGATAACGAATCTGGCATACAAATTCATGTCGAAGTATAGGGGGTCACCCCCACTCCACAAAAACGCCCAAAATGGGCACATTAGCCAATTACGGATAAATGGGACTCGGTTTGTATGTTCCGTATAGACTGAAAAACGGCAGAAACGATTTTCTTGAAATGTTCACATATTGTGTGGGTTGGGCTGGAAGGAAACATAAGCTATATAATTTTTCGGCATCAGAAGGGGGACGGACCCTCCCCCTTATGCCAAGAACACAATCTAAAATCAAAAGTGAATCGATTGGGACAATAAAGGTATCAAATGAAAGCTATTGTAGAGTAAAATCTGAATATGGTATTAGAATTTGAGTCTAAGTACCCATAGAGCCGCCCCAACCCCAAAACTCCCAAACAGAGAAGATGTGCATGCGGTGTTCTCTTACGACTTCCAACAACTGTGCCAAATACGGTCCAAATCGGTCTATAACCTGGTATAGCTCCCAGGTAAACTGGTCTCTCGATCATCCTTGTTCGATTCCTAGAAGCTTTAATTTTTACTGGTTTGACAGAAGTTTGGTAAGTAGAATAAAATGTATGCCCTTTAACTAAATTTATTTTGTATAAATTTTTTTGCAAAATCCATGATGGTAGGTTCACAAGATTCGACTGGGTCGAACTTAATACGCCTTTACTTGTTTTTTGCTGAGTTGACTTGCGATCCATGCCGTGGACGCAACGAGTGAATGGAGGAAGAACTTTTGCCGAGAAGCGATTTTGAGCGATTCAAGCCGGGGACGCTTATGTGTGTGTCTGATGGATGAAAAACAAAGGAGCGAGAGACAGCAGTGGTGGCTGGAGATAATACAGAGACTGCAGCGATGGCCGCAGACAACGAGTGACGGCAGTAGAGGCTGCCAGCTCAGAGACAGCAGTGATGGCTGCAGACAGCGAGTAACGGCAGTAGAGGCTACCATCAAACCGAGACACAGTGGTGGCTGTGTGAATAAGTGTCGACTGCAGATGTCAAGAGGACTAGAGCAGCAGTCTACAAAGATCAGCAGTCAAAACCCACATTGGTGCAAGATTCATGGTTCTAGCTTTAGCAGTTTTGGGATGGGCGTTGATCAGTCAGATAGTCAGTCACGGAGCTCTTTTATATGTATAGAAAAATATTGTTAACATTAAAGAGACAGAAGGCAACCTCACCCGAAGATCTCACATTTATTTCATTGTAAAAAAACGATCTCTCGATTTGATCTCTAGAAGGTGGTCATCCATTTGATTTAACTGAATTTTTTCACTACGGAGGCCACCGTAGCGCAGAGGTTAGTATGTCCGCCTATGACGCAGAAAGCCTGGATTCGAATCATGCCGAGATCATCAGAAAAAAATTTTCAACCGAGGTTTTCCCCTCCTAATGCTGGCAACATTTGTGAGGTACTATGCCATGTAAAACTTCTCTCCAAAGAGGTGTCGCACTGCGGTACGCCGTTCGGAATCGGCTATAAAAAAGAGGTCTCTTTTCATTGAGCTTAAACTTGAATAGGACTGCACTCATTGATATGTGAGAAGTTTTCCCCTGTTCTTTAGTGGAATTTTCATGGGACAAAATTTGCATTTGAATTTGAATTTTTGCACAAGAATCGCTTCTCAATTCAACATCCAAAGACTGTAGATTTATGGCTTGTTCACATAGAATGATATTTGATGATTTCCCTGCATTCATTGTCCATATTGATTTGAGTATAATATGACTACAAAAGCCACAATTGTTACTGAAATGAAATGCGCATTCAAAGAGATAAACCAAGTCACAAACATATAGAAGCACATACACAAACAACCATCCACACGAACATCAACTCATCCATTTTGGTTGCATAGCAAACGCAAATATTAATCATTTGGGATTACAAACAATGGCCCCAGCTTATGCTTATTTGTTAAACACTATTTGGGAGATGGTGGTGGTGGTGGTGGTGGTGGTGGTGGTGGTGGTGGTGGTGGTGGTGGTGGTGGTGGTGGTGGTGGTGGTGGTGGTGGTGGTGGTGATCCAATTTTCTCAAGAATTTCCATATGAATTGAAGTGATTGCATTTCGGAAGTATGTATGTGTGTATGCACAACCATAAATATAAACACCCACAATACAAACATATGTTGTGGTCACAAGCAAAAGGATTCAAATTACAACAGCCTAAATAGTGGTCAACAATAGCAAAATGGAGTAAAAGACATGAACCCAGGTAGCCAAAAAATCTAAAAATGGAGGTTTTGTAAAACAAATCAAAGATTTCATAGCCAATGAAGATAATTTAGAGAAATATTTAATTTTTTCTAAGAAAGTTGCCTGCTCTAGAGAAAATCCTTAAGAATACAGTTTCCAAAATTTACTGTTGCAATAGTTTTTAAATTTGCAAACATTTTTCTCATTTAACTCGAAACATTCTACTGTTACTCTCTTTGGATATCCTACTTGTATTGTCATTCACACATACTCACACAGTTTTACACTAACATCTAATTAACATTTGAATTATGACACCAGTGTTGCTGCTTTCGGCTGCCACATCAACATGCTGCTTGCCTGCCTGCCTGCCTGAATTAACAGAAACACATGCCACACACATACTCTGGCAAATGCCTTTGGGGCATCTGTTGATGATGGTCGAAAGACGATGGGACATGCACCGGGTGATAAGTGCATAATTATGGGAATAGTTGCAACAAAGGAAACTTAATTGAAGCTAAAGCATTTCAAATCTAAATGAGTGAGTGGATAATAGAAAAAGGAGCATTGCATGAAATATTAACTAGGAAATCATATCACTGTCCAAAGATGTGAAGATGAAAACCAGTTGTCAAAATCAAAGAGCGGGGAGAACTTTGTAAGAAGGGATTTCAAAGAGGAGATTTGTTTAGCCGGTTAGGCGGTTACTTGAACAATAGAACAATTGGAAAAAACGAATTGAGTTCGGTCATGTCGAACTTTGGATACCCCTCATCCCATCATTTTGTTATAACTCTACTTTGGCATGATTACGGCGATCTAGAACATATTTGGTTCAGGTGCCGAGAATCCTTTTACAAGTTATAGATTCAAATTTCAGACACATCAGATAATGAATGACGGTTTGTGAGCGTAAGACCCTAAGTTGGCAAAACGGACAATACGGCGGCTAAATCCAAATAAGATCCGATCTCGGTCCGGATATCGGTTGACTTTAAAGGAACATTCCCATTGGTGAAAAATATTTCCTTAAAAATATTTCCACCATAGGATGGGGGTATACTTATTTCGTCAGTCTGTAACACCTGGAAATATGAGTCTAAGACCCCATAAAGTATACATATTCTTGATCGTCATGACATTTCAAGTCGATCTAGCCATGTCCGTCCGTCCGTCCGTATGTCAAAAGCACGCTAACTGTCGAAGAAATAAAGCCAGCCGCTTCAAATTTTACACAGATACTTTATATTAATGTAGGTCATTGGGGACCAAGATGGTAATGTCACGAATGTTCTTGGCATGGAAGAAGGAGATTAACGCCTTCTCTGAAGATGGCACGATCCGCATCGTTTGGGGCATAGCGGAGAAAGGTGGAATGACAAAGCAGACGGTTTGGCAGTGAAGGCCAGAGGACTGCTGTCAAAAAAAAAAAAATTGGTTAACCCGAAGCCTCTCGGGTGGACGCAGTCCGAGTTAAGGGCGTGGGCTACGAATGCGCATGTTGCACTATGGAACAGCGTAACGGTCGGTAGGACGACGAAAATCCTATTGGGCGAATCCAGATTATGAGAAATCGAATATATTACTGGAAGAAAGTACGCAGGAGGTCAGTATAGCTATCCGAGGCCACCGTAGCGCAAAGGTTTGCATGTTCGCCTATAACTGAAGGCCTCTATTCGAATCCTGGCGTGATCAAAAGAAAAAAAAAAAATATTTCAGCGGTGGTTTTCCCCTCCTAATGCTGGCAACATTTGTGAGCACACTATGCCATGTAAAAGTTCTCTCCAAAGGGGTGTCGCACTGCGGCGTGTCGATTGGACTCGGCTATTAAAAGGAGGCCCCTTATCATTGAGCTTAAACTTGAATCGGACTGCACTCACTGATATGTGAGAAGTGCGCCCCTGTTCCTTAGTGGAATGTCCATGGGCAAAATTTGGATTTGCAGTATAGCTATCGGTGTCATAACAGGACACATAAGATTACGAGCTCACTTTGGCAAAATCGATGCGGCAAGTGATAGCATGTGTAAGGCATGCGGGAAAGATGATGAGAAATTGGAGCATTTCCTATGTCATTGCCCGACAAGAACCACGTGATATGGAAAACAATTAGGGATTTTGTTAGTTGCATGGAGTTCCTGGCTAAGATTTTCTTTTTCGAGGTTACTTTTTATACCCTCCATCACAAGATGGGAGTTTACTAATTTCGTCATTCCATTTGCAACACATTGAAATATTAATCTCAGACCGAACAATCGTCTTGACATTTTGAGTCGTCTTGACATTCTTAATCGTCTTGACATTCTAAGTCGAGTCCGTCCGTCCGTCTGCCCATCTGTCCATCCGTCCGTTCATTCGTCCGTCCATCCGTCCGTTCATTCGTCCATCCGTCCGTCCGTCCATCCGTCCGTCCATCCGTCCGTCCATCCGTCCGTCCATCCGTCCGTCCATCCGTCCGTCCATCCATCCGTCCGTCCATCCGTCCGTCCATCCGTCCGTCCATCCGTCCGTCCATCCGTCCGTCCATCCGTCCGTCCATCCGTCCGTCCATCCGTCCGTGCATCCGTCTGTCTGTCCGTCTGTCGAAAACACGCTATCTTTCGAAAAGATAAAGCCAGCAGCTTGAAATTTTGCACAAATACTTCTCATTAGCATAGGTCGGATGGGATTGTAAATGGACCATAACAGTCGATGTGTAGCTGACATAAAAACCGACCTTGAATCTGGACGTCTTGAGCCTCTAGATGGCGCAATTTTTGACCGATTTGTCTGAAATTTATCACAAAAACTCAATATCCGACTCAAATATGGTTCAGATCGGTCGATATTCAGATGCAGCTGCCATATAGACCGATCTGCCTATTAAGAGTCTTGATCGGCCATATAGACCGATTTGCCGATTAAGGGTCTTGAGTCCACAAAAGCTACATTTATAACCCGATTTCGACTTGAAACAGTTGAGTTGCTTTAAGCCTTTCGTCATCACACCTAATTATGGTCCAGATCAGACAATGAATAGATATAGCTGCCGATAGAACGATCTGCCGATTGTGGGTCTTAAGCCCTTAAAAGCCGTAATTATTATTTGATTTCGGTAAAATTTGCAAAAAGCCCTCCCGACATCTGACTCAAATGTGGTTCAGATTGGTCTTTATTCAGATATAGCTGCCGTATAGACCGATCTGGCGATTAATGGTCTGAAGCCCATGAAATCGCATTTATTATCCGATTTCGCTGGAATTTGACACCGCAGCTTGTATTAAGCCTCTCGTCATCCTACCAGCATTTGGTCCAGATCAAACAATATTTAGATATAGCTGCCATATAGACCGATCTTCGAATTTAGGGTCTTTTTTGCCTGATTTCGTTGAAACTGTGACTTGAATAAGAGTTCTCGGGACATGAATCAAATATGATCCAGACCAATTTGCAATTGGCGATATTACTATGGATATGCTAGGGAAATTGTTATAAAAGAGGATGGTTAATTTATCCATGGTGGTGGGTATCCATAGTTTGTCACGGCCGAATTAAACACTTTTTTACTGGTTGTCGATAGACAGTTTAAGTTCGAAGATGGGTTATATGGGGCTATGTTTTGATATGGTCCACATTTTGATCGATCCCCCGATTCAAGCTAATAGGCCCCTAAAAAGCGCATCAGGACGTAAATTTCACTGAAATTTGACACAGTAAGCTTTATTAGGATCTTCAATATCGAACTATTTCGGACTTTTTTTTTGGATATTGTTGCAATATAAATGTTTTGGGTCTGGACACATAAAAAGTGCATTTACTATCCGATCGGTTTTAATTTGGATATATTGTAGATTTCAGATACGCCCATCTCCCGATTTAAGGTTAAGGGACCATAGAAGCGGTATTTATTACCCGATTTCGTTGAATTTTGGTACTGTGAGCTGTGATAGGCTCTTCGACATTCGTGGCCTATATGATCCAGGTCGGTATTGCTGATATAGCTGTCATCTATACCCATCTCCCTGGTTTAAAGCTAAGGGGTCGTAATAATGGGATTCTTTCAGCTTTTAGTGGACGTAATTCTTATCCGATTTGGCTGTAATTTTGCATCACTTCCAACAACTGTGCTAAGTATAGTTCAAATCGATTCATAACCTGGTACAGCTGCCATATAAACCTATCTTGGATCTTGACTTCTTGAACCGCTAGGTGGTGCAGTTGGTACTGCGAGCTGTGTTAGGCTCTTCCACATTCGTGGCCTATATGATGCAGGACGGTCTTAATTTGGATATAGCTGTCATCTATTGCCATCTCTCGATTTAAAGTTAAGGGGTCATAAGAGGGGGATTCATTACCCGATTTTCCATTTTATGGTCTAAGATAATGAATTGTGTTAGACTCCTCAATGTCTCCGGCGAGTTTGGTCCCGATAGGACCAAATGTCGATATAGCTGCTAAGGTTTCATGGTGTATTTTTCAACAGGTTAAACGAGGTTCTACAAAGAGGTTTAAACGTATATCCGAGGTGATGTGTATCTAAAGTTCAGCCCGGCTGAACTTCATGCGTTTTTACTTGTTTGAATCATGTGTTTGCGAGACACTAGCAATAATGTTAAGTGATACTGATATTCATAGGTGGTCTATACCCATGTACTGTTTATCTCTCGGGCCCCGCCTCTTTCTGTGAAAATCATCAACATCAGGTACATGAGTCTATGCGGTTTGGACAAACGTTTATGGCCTCATTCATTCTTTGCAACCAAAGCCTAAAATAATTTGCAATTCTTCTACCGGAAAAAGGATAATCTTATTAGGTTCACATACACCAAACGTGCAAACAACCAAACACACTCTAGAGCCCAAAATATAAAACTTGTGATCTGCAATTGTTGTGTTGTTATTGCTGCAGTTAGTCTTGTTGTTCCTGTTGCTGTTGCCGTTGTTGGATAAAGTGCTGTGGTCGTATAGTTTAATTACTGTATGCTCCTTTTTGGTTGCAATTGTTGTTGTTGTAGTTGATGTTGTTTCCGGTTTATACTTCTCACTTACTTCCGTCTATTTTTTTTCAGCAGAGTGCGTTTAATTATTGTAGTAAGCCTCTGTGGTTTTTGTATGAAAAACAAGACTAACTGGGGTATCTCTAACTGGCTAAATGGCTGGTTGGCTGCCTGGCTGCTTGGCTGGCAGCTGACAGTTGCTAGCCAAGGAATGGGTGACTCTCTACCTGCACATCATCTTCTCAACTTTGGTGTGTTTAACAAAAAGTAAAATTCTACTGCACACAATTAATTTTCCAACTCAGTGAATTAGTTGTTGCTGTTTTAGTGGCATCAGTGTTTGTGTTGAGAGTGTAGAAAAAAAGGAAACTTCCTTTTTTGCGCATTTCCCCCTTTTTGTTTTAAGCCGATTTTGCATAATTTCCATTAATATTTGTTATTATACGGCTGAACAGTGTTTTGTGAAGACAGAAAGAGTAGGAGAACACAATAAATAAGGGCTGTTGGGCGAAGAGAATACTGCAGAATCAATCACTGATGATGGTATAGAATGTTTACCTCCAAGTATAGAATGAGGTCCAAGTAGCAGTGACCCGATTAAAGAACAACAAGGCAGCAGGACCCGACGGGTTACCCGCTGAACTATTTAAGACCGGAGGCGACACGCTGATAAGGCGTATGCTTCAGCTTATCTGCGCAATCGAAAAAGAGAGTCAGTGAAAATGGGTCTGGCAGCAAATGGAGATAAGACGAAATGGATGGTTTCAATTCCTAAACAACCGAGCAGATAAAGGAAATGGAGAAAGTTGGGAACCACAACTTTGAGATAGTCTGGAACTTTATCTACCTCGGCATCGCCGTAACCGAAACGAATGACACCAGTTTTGAGATTAACCGAAGAATAATACTGGCAAACAGATGCTACTTTGGACTAAGTAAGCAGTTTATAAACAAGGCCACCTCACGACAGACGAAGATTACTCTATACAAGACACTGATACTACCCGTGCTGTTATATGGTTCAGTGCTTGGAGTATCTGAGAGAAAGATTGTTCGTAAAATATATGGACCAGTTTGCGTTAATGGAAAATATAGGCGACGTATGAATCACGAGCTGTATATTGACGATAGCATAGTTGTCGTCTGCGTGGGCTAGGTCATGTTGTCAGAATGGATGAAGAAGTTCCAGCAAAGAAGTCTTTTGAAGGCAAACACTGTGGTACACGCAAACCGGGAAGACCAAAAGCCCGATGGAAAGATCAAGTGGTGGGAGACACCTCGACACCACTTGGTGTCAGGGAAATTAGAATGAGCGCAGAAGATCGAGGCGCTTGGAACGCTATTCTACGTTCGGCTAGTGGAACAAATATTCTGTCATAGCCAATTAAAGTAAGTAAGTTGTAAACAAAAAAACGAAGTGCTATCAGAGAAATATTTCCAACATCTTTTGACCAGGTGGGAATTAGTTTGTATTCGAATTATATTCAAATATGTACCCATATGGCCCTATTCTAAATCCCAAGGACCTTCACCAGCAAAAAAAATCGATGCTAAATTTCAAGCCGATATCTTTTTTGTTCAAATTCTTTTGTGATTTTAAGAGATGGATGGACATGGCCAAATTTTGCATTTGTAACATAAAACCAATAAGGAAGGGCAAAATTCGGGCGGTGTCGACTGTATAATTCCCTACACCTACCCTATAAATACAATGTGGGACCTATATTCAATTCCGAACCAGTTTTGATGGACTTCGGCGAGCAAATATGTTCAAACTGTAAAAACTACGGTTGACAGATGACAACATTATGGCAAAATAACCCAAAATCTGACGAACGTATACATGGGAACTATATCTAATTCTGAAATGATTCCGAGCAAACTTCCCAGATAATGTGGCAGTCGTCGAGGAAAGCAAAAAAAAATTCTAATTTTGCACATGAACATTCCACTAAGGAACAGGGGCAAACTTCTCACATATCAATAAGTGCAGACCTATCCAAGTTTAAGCTTTGGAGAGAAGTTTTACATGGCATAATATCTCACAAATGTTGCCAGCATTAGGAGGGAAAAACCACCGCAGGGCCAAACTTCTCACATATCAATGAGTGCAGACCTATCCAAGTTTAAGCTCAATGATAAGGGGCCTCCTTTTTATAGCCGAGTCCGAACGGCGTGCAGCAGTGCGACACCTCTTTGGAGAGAAGTTTTACATGGCATAGTACCTCACGAATGTTGCCAGCATTAGGAGGGGAAAACCACCGCTGAAAATTTTTTCTGATGGTCTCGCCAGGATTCGAACCCAGGCGTCCAGCGTCATAGGCGGACATGCTAACCTCTGCGCTACGATGGCCTCCCGTCAGCTATATCTAAATCTGAACAGATTTCCATGAAATTCACCAGTAATATTAAGAGTCATAAGAAAATCCTTCCTGCAAAATTTGGACAGAATCGGATAACAAATGATCACTTTTTTTGCAATATTTCTCAAAATCAGACGAACATATATATGAGAGCTATATCTAAATCTGAACCGATTTCAAGTAAACTCCTCAGATACTGTGGCAGTCGTCGAGGAAATCGTTTTGCCAAATTTTGGCAAGATGGATCAATAAATGCGGTTGCTGTGATTCTAGAAGTTAAAATCGGGCGATTTATATACATGAGAGCCATATCTAAATCTGAACAGATTTCCATGAAATTCACTAGTAATATTGAGAGTCAAGAGAAAATCCCTCCTGCCGAATTTCGAGAAAATCGGTTAACAAATAACCATTTTATTGCAATATTACTGGAAATCGGACTAACATATATATGAGAGCTATATCTAAATCTGAACCGATTTTGACCAAACTCAATGTATATTGTGGTAGTCATCGAGGAAAGCGATGTGCAATATTTTGGCAAGATTGGTCAATAAATGTGCTTGCAGTGGCTCTAGGAGTGAAAATTGGGCGATATATACATATGAAAACTATATCTAAATCTGAACCGATTTTCATGAAATTCACCTGCAATATTGAGAGTCAAGAGAAAATCCCTCCTACCAAATTTCTAGAGAATCGGTTTACATATTCCCTTTTTATTGCATTATTCCTGAAAATCGAACGAACATATATATAGAAGCTATATCCAGATCTGAACCGATTTTTTCCAATTTCAATAGGCTTCGTCTCTAGGCCGAAAAACATGCCTGTACCAAATTTGAAGACGATCGGATGAAAACAGCGACCTGTACTTTGTTCACAAATTAACATGGACAGACAGACGGACGGGCATAACTAAATCGAATCAGAAAGTGATTTTGAGTCGATCGGTATACTTATCAATGGGTTTATCTCTCTTCCTTTTGTGTGCTACAAACTAATTCACTAAGTTATAATACCCTGTACCACAGTAGTGGTGTAAATATAGAAAAATAGAGCTATCCGTTTATTGTGGCATATTTTAAACTCTTTAGCTCTTAGTTAAAATTCGACCCAATAAAATTTAAGCGGATCAAGATAAACATAATAAAAAAAGAGTTGTTTATTTCCTTTCCATTCATGAATTATGTACTCCAGAAATGTTTTTTATTTAAACCACTGTCTCCTTTAATCGTCTCCTTGCCTTTTAAGAACTCTTGGCATGAGAGTCAAACAAAATAGGCAACAATATAATGAAGGGGTTAATTAAAGTATTTTGCTTATAATAATAATTTTATGCTATTAAACACTTAGCAGATGAGGTTTATGTTACACTTGCTGTTATTTGTTATTTACCATGAACGACGAAACGACTAACAAACTCTGTGTAATTTTTAATACAACTGCAGTGTTTTTAATTAAAAATTTATTCAAGAAACTTTAATTTACAACAAAACCCATCAGCTTCAACAATACAAACGGGGCGATAAAAAAGCATGGAGTAACTATGTGTGCAGATAAGGCAACAATACTGTTACAGCAATCAAAATGAATGGGAAAGTTGTAATGTTACAAAAAAAAAAAAAAAAATAAAAACTAAAAATTAATAGATGGAAGTTGCTAAACGAACTTTGGTATGATGTGATAAACTATGTTCACATGTCAACAGCAAATATAATCATTTGGAGCGAAAATAGCCATAAAATAAAATAAAAAAAAATAAAATAATAAAAAAAATAAAAAATAAAATAAAATAAAATAAAATAAAATAAAATAAAATAAATAAAATAAAATAAAATAAAATAAAATAAAAATAAAATAAAATAAAATAAAATAAAATAAAATAAAATTAAATTAAATTAAATTAAATTAAATTAAATTAAATTAAATTAAATTAAATTAAATTAAATTAAATTAAATTAAATTAAATTAAATAAAATTAAATTAAATTAAATTAAATTAAATTAAATTAAATTAAATTAAATTAAATTAAATAAAATAAAATTAAATTAAATTAAATTAAATTAAATTAAATTAAATTAAATTAAATTAAATTAAATTAAATTAAATTAAATTAAATTAAATTAAATTAAATTAAATTAAATTAAATTAAATTAAATTAAATTAAATTAAATTAAATTAAATTAAATTAAATTAAATTAAATTAAATTAAATTAAATTAAATTAAATTAAATTAAATTAAATTAAATTAAATTAAATTAAATTAAATTAAATTAAATTAAATTAAATTAAATTAAATTAAATTAAATTAAATTAAATTAAATTAAATTAAATTAAATTAAATTAAATTAAATTAAATTAAATTAAATTAAATTAAATTAAATTAAATTAAATTAAATTAAATTAAATTAAATTAAATTAAATTAAATTAAATTAAATTAAATTAAATTAAATTAAATTAAATTAAATTAAATTAAATTAAATTAAATTAAATTAAATTAAATTAAATTAAATTAAATTAAATTAAATTAAATTAAATTAAATTAAATTAAATTAAATTAAATTAAATTAAATTAAATTAAATTAAATTAAATTAAATTAAATTAAATTAAATTAAATTAAATTAAATTAAATTAAATTAAATTAAATTAAATTAAATTAAATTAAATTAAATTAAATTAAATTAAATTAAATTAAATTAAATTAAATTAAATTAAATTAAATTAAATTAAATTAAATTAAATTAAATTAAATTAAATTAAATTAAATTAAATTAAATTAAATTAAATTAAATTAAATTAAATTAAATTAAATTAAATTAAATTAAATTAAATTAAATTAAATTAAATTAAATTAAATTAAATTAAATTAAATTAAATTAAATTAAATTAAATTAAATTAAATTAAATTAAATTAAATTAAATTAAATTAAATTAAATTAAATTAAATTAAATTAAATTAAATTAAATTAAATTAAATTAAATTAAATTAAATTAAATTAAATTAAATTAAATTAAATTAAATTAAATTAAATTAAATTAAATTAAATTAAATTAAATTAAATTAAATTAAATTAAATTAAATTAAATTAAATTAAATTAAATTAAATTAAATTAAATTAAATTAAATTAAATTAAATTAAATTAAATTAAATTAAATTAAATTAAATTAAATTAAATTAAATTAAATTAAATTAAATTAAATTAAATTAAATTAAATTAAATTAAATTAAATTAAATTAAATTAAATTAAATTAAATTAAATTAAATTAAATTAAATTAAATTAAATTAAATTAAATTAAATTAAATTAAATTAAATTAAATTAAATTAAATTAAATTAAATTAAATTAAATTAAATTAAATTAAATAAAATAAAATAAAATAAAATAAAATAAAATAAAATAAAATAAAATAAAATAAAATAAAATAAAATAAAATAAAATAAAATAAAATAAAATAAAATAAAATAAAATAAAATAAAATAAAATAAAATAAAATAAAATAAAATAAAATAAAATAAAATAAAATAAAATAAAATAAAATAAAATAAAATAAAATAAAATAAAATAAAATAAAATAAAATAAAATAAAATAAAATAAAATAAAATAAAATAAAATAAAATAAAATAAAATAAAATTAAATTAAATAAAATTAAATAAAATAAAATAAAATAAAATAAAATAAAATAAAATAAAATAAAATAAAATAAAATAAAATAAAATAAAATAAAATAAAATAAAATAAAATAAAATAAAATAAAATAAAATAAAATAAAATAAAATAAAATAAAATAAAATAAAATAAAATAAAATAAAATGAAATGAAATAAAATAAAATAAAATAAAATAAAATAAAATAAAATAAAATAAAATAAAATAAAATAAAATAAAATAAAATAAAATAAAATGAAATAAAATAAAATGCAATAAAATGAAATAAAATAAAATACAATAAAATAAAACAAAGTAAAATAAAAAAAAAATAAAATAAACAAAATAAAATAATACAAAAGTAAAAAAATAAACTAAAATAAAATAATACAAAAGTAAAAAACTAAACTAAAATAAAATAAAAAAAGTAAAAGCGTGCTAAGTTCGGCCGGGACGAATCTTATATACCCTTCACCATGGATCGCATTTGTCGAGTTCTTTTCCCGGCATTTCTTCATAGGCAAAAAAGGATATATGAAAAGATTTGCTCTGCTATTGGAGCGATATCAAGATATGGTCCGGTTTGGACCACAATTAAATTTTATGTTGGAGACCTGTGTAAAATGTCAGCCAATTCGAATAAGAATTGCGCCCTATGGGGGCTCAAGAAGTAAAATAGAGAGATCGATTTATAAGGGAGCTGTATCGGGCTATAGACCGATTCAGACCATAATAACACGTATGTTGATGGTCATGAGAGGATCCGTCGTACAAAATTTCAGGCAAATCGGATAATAATTGCGACCTCGAGAGGCTCAAGAGGTCAAGATCCCATATCGGTTTGTATGGTAGCTATATCAGGTTATAGACCGATTTGAACTACTCTTAACACAGTTGTTGAAAGTCATAACAAAACACGTCGTGCAAAATTTCAGCCAAATCGGATGGGAATTGCGCACTCTAGACGCTCAAGAAGTCAAGACCCCAGATGGGTTTATATGACAGCTATATCAGGTTATGGACCGATTTCAACCATACTCAGCACAGTTGTTGGAAGTTATAATAAAACATTTCATGCAAAACTTCAGCCAAATCAAATAAGTACCGATTTGAATTATACTAAGTACAGTTGTTGGAAGTTATACCAAAACGCCATGTACAAAATTTCTGTCAAATTGGACGAGAATTGCGCCCTCTAGTGGCTCAAGAAGTCAAGATCCAAGATCGGTTTATATGGCAGCTATATCAGGTTATGGAACGATTGCAACCATACTTGGCACAGTTGTTAGATATGATAACAAAACACGTCGTGGAATAAGAATTGTGCCCTGTAGCGGCTCAAGAAGTCAAGATCCCAGATCGGTTTATATTGCAGCTATATCAAAACGTGGACCGGTATAGCCCATTTACAATCCCAATCGACCTACACTAATAAAAAGTATTTGTGCAAAATTTCAAGCGGCTAGCTTTACTCCTTCGAAAGTTAGCGTGCTTTCGAATGACAGACGGACGGACAGACAGACGGACGGATGGACGGACATACGGACGGATGGACGAACAGACCGGCGGACATGGCTAGTTAGACTTAAAATGCTCTTACAATCAAGAATATATATACTTTATGGGGTTTTATACGAATATTTCGAGGAGTTACAAACAGAATGTCGAATTTAGTATACCCCATCTTATGGTTGAGGGTATAAAAAATTAAATAAAAAAAGGTGTTAAGTTCCCACCACCATGCATATGAGTATTCATACATATTAACCCTATTAAGTCAAGTCTGGTGAAAAAATAAACCACTTATGAAACCTTAACACTTAATCCAAACATGCTCCTATCAGTACTAAACCTGCCATGGTCGAATATACTGTCCTAGACCATGAAACGGGTGATGAGTCTATATGAGCTTTTTGTGAGCCCAAGGCCTTAAGTTGGGAGACAGGTATATATTGCATTACCCAAAAAGTAATTGCGGATTTTTTAAAAGAAAGTAAATGCAATTTTAATAAAACTTAGAATGAACTTTAATCAAATATACTTTTTTTACACTTTTTTTCTAAAGCAAACGAAAAGTAACAGCTGATAACTGACAGAACAAAGAATGCAATTACAGAGTCACAAGCTGAGAAAAAATTTGTCAACGCCGACTATATGAAAAATCCGCAATTACTTTTTGGGCAACCCAATATGACAGCTCTATGAAAATAGAGACCGGTCTGGAGCATATAGGACACTGATATCGAGAAGTCTAACACAACTGCCAAATTTCAGAGAAATCCAGTAATAAATATGCGTTTTGTCTCGGCCGACACGGGATAACTACGAACACCAAACAGGCTGGAACTTTGAACACCGACTTGCGTGGTGTCCATCGATAGCTGAAAGCTACTGGACGCGTCCACAGGTTGCGGATAGTGGAAAGTTTCGTTTTTATGCGGAGTAGCTGCAAATGCAGCAGCGATCAGTCAGCGATTTTGAGTGGGAGTCTCAGTGAGGGGTCAGGTGGCACTGGTTCTTAATTAAATACTAAGTGCCAATGATAGTCGAGATGACAGGGCTAGTTACTAGCGTCTTCAAATAACCATTGGCCAACATCAGCGTCTGTTCCCAGCGATTTCGAGTGGAGAGTCTCAATGAGGGGTCAGGTACCACTGGCTCTTAATTAAATACTGAGTGCCAATGATACTCGAGATGACAAGGCGAGTAATTGGCGCCTTCAAATAATCAGCATCTGTTCCCAGGTTAGGGGCGGCTGGAGGCGTGCCTCGGAGCAAGCGGCTCGCGATATCGAGGGATATATGTGCGATCCCACAAAACCCATGTGGTTGGGGAGCTAGGCGAGTAACACGCATCTGGAAAACTAAAAGAATGAGAAACAAAAGAATAGTAATAACCACTAAGGAAAGGCAAAAGTTGGGCGGAGCCGTCTATATAATACCCTACACCTACCCTACAATTATAAATTCGGGCAATAGGTATATGTGAGAGCTATATCTAAATCTAAACCGACTTTTCTCGAAGAGATCGTTTGAAAATTAATGTTATTACGGCCATACAAGTGCGAATTCGTCGATAAATATATATGGGAGCTATATACAAATCTGAACAGATGTTGATGAAATCCTGCAGATACGTTAAGATCAGTAACAAAACAGTTCGTGTCAAATTTTGTGCAGAAAACTGTTGTTACTACGGCCATTTAAGTAGATATCGGGCGATACTTATATATGAGAGCTATATCCAAATCTAAACCAATTTAGATGAAATCTTAGAGATATGGTAATATCAGTTACAGAACAATCCATACCAAATTTTGTGCAGATCGGTTAAAAACTGTAGTTACTACGGTCATTAGAGTGCAAATCGGCCGATACATACAATATATGGGAGCTATATCCAAATCTGAACCGATTTAGACGAAACCTTAGAAATATAGTAGGATCAATTACAGAACAATCCATGCCAAATTTTGTGGAGATCGGTTGAAAATTGTAGTTACTACAGCCATTTAAGTGCAAATCGGGCTTTATTTTATATATAAAGGACCTTAATCTGAACCGACCTTAATCTGAACCGATTTTTACTAAAAATCAATAGTGTTCGTCCCTGAGCCAAAAACGCGACAAATGCAAAATTTCATGATGATTGGACAACAAATACGATCTTGATAACAAGAATACATGGACTCAAAGATGGAAAGATGGACATGGCTAAATCGAATCAGAAAGTGATACTGAGTCGATCGGTATACTTATCAATGGTCCTAGCTTTCTCCTTTTTAGTGTTGCAAAAAAAAATGCGCAAACTTATAATACCCTGTACCACAGCAGTGTGAAAAAAAGACCCCCCAAACGTTGACGACCCACGCAAACGAAAAAAGGACCATTATTTGCTGAACTGCACCTGTAATGTCCGCAAGTTTTAAAGAGAAGGTGGAGTATAAGCGTTGGCGGAGGTGTTGGAGAAGTGCAAGGCAGATATTACCGTCTTACAGGCAGTGCAATGGGAATAGCGTCACAACAACACCAAACGGTGAAGAATTTGGCTGTGGATTTGTGGTTTGCATTTGGCTGGGAATTTGTGGTTAGTCATTGATTGAAACACCTTGTCTCAAACTTTACACTGGTGGATGAGAGGGATTGCGGCTATCCCCATAAAAGACAAATTCTTCAACATCAGCCTTATTTGTGCCCCAGCCCCGACGGAAGGCAAGGACGAGCAGACCAAAGATATTTTCTACGAGCGTCTAGAGAATGAATATGACCGCTGCCGAAAATTGTTCTGGGAAATTTTAATGCAAAGATAGGGAAGGAAGACATATTTGGTCCAATAGTTGGAAAGATCAGCCTCCACGAGATAACGTCCGATAATGGATTGAGGAGGATGGTCCCAAGACCCAAAATCGGTGTGTCAGTCTATATGGGGGCTATATCAAGATATACTCCGAAATAGCTGGCTATCCGCGTCAAGCTCCTGTAAGTGAGCAAGTTCGTCCAAAGGACCGATTGCCGCGGGAATAGGGAGGCCATTGGTTATTTAAAGATGCCAATAACAAGCCTTGTCGTATCGAGCGTCATAGGCACTCAGTATTTGTGCAAGTGCCGGTGCCCGCCGGCCTCTCACTGAGACTTTCGGCCCGAAACCGCTGATTATCCTATATTCCGTATGGAGCATTCCATTATTCGCAACCTGTGGCCGCGCCCGATAGCTCGTAGCTAAGCTTCTCGTGACAGCAATGAACACCACACAGATCGGACCTCAATGTTCTGTGGCTATGTGGTGCTTACAGCTATCCCCTGCCCGCACTGATAATTCGAGCACTCTACCAACTTGGCTGCCAGGTCGACCAATGATCTTTACCATATTCGGCCTTAAGAGCCTAATTTCATATTGTCCGTCGTGGTCTACATTTGGTTTGGACATCGGGAAATTCGTACAACTCACTGTTCCAAATTTCAGGCGAAATCGATAGATAAATGCTATTTTTATGTGGCTAGAGCAATTAATGGTCAGTTCAGCCAATATTTAGCTAATTCCAAATATGGTGCGATCTGGACCAAATTTGGCTCGCGTAGTGGGCTGACCTAATCCAAGATCTTATTTCAAATTTCAAAAGAAAAAAAAGAAAAAGCATTGTTTATTGGATCAAGACCCTACGTCCAAGCAGACAGTGGCTGGCCATGCCTCCAAATATGGTCCGATCTGGACCAAATTTGGCTCGGGAATTGGGCTGACCTAATCCAAGTTCATAATTCAAATTTCAGCGAAATCGGGTAGAAAATGCATTGTTTATTGGATCAAGACCCTACGTCCAATTCGACAGTAACTGGTCATGTCTCGGACAAGATGAGGGAGGTTCCTGTTTAAGCCACATAAATTTGTAGGGTGCACAGCCCCAAATTATGGCCATCTGTCACATCCAGTGCATCGAGTGTTATTTTAAAATTCAGCTTGCGTGACTTAGAAGCATCGATGTTAGATATTCGGATCTTTATTTTTTTTTCATTTAATTTTAATTTATTGATTGAGGAGGCCATCGTAGCGCATAGGGTAGCATTTCTGTCTAAGACGCCGATCGCCTGGGTTCGAATCCTGGCGAGAACATCAGAAAAAAAATGTCAGTGGTGATTTTCCCCTCCTAATGCTGGCGACATTTGTGAGGTACTAGCCATGTGAAAACTTCCCCCCAAAGAGGTGTGGCACTGCGGCGCGCTGTTCGAACTCGTATATAAAAAGGAGGCCCCTTATCATTGTGTTTAAACTTGAATAGGACAGAACTTAGTGATATATGAGAAGTCTGCCTCAGTTCCTTAGTGGAATGTTCCTGGGCAAATTTGCATTTGCATTGATTCAATAACTAAACCAAACAGAAAATTTAGACTATTTATTAAAACTCAGCCTCAGTTGTACCTAAAATTTAATACAAATGAATTCTTTTGGGATTAAACTTTGAATATACCAAAGATCACATGCATAGTGGTTGCTGCAAATAAGCACCGACAATATACTGGGTGTGAGCCTTAGAAGAGCTAGGTCAAATCCCTTTTTTCAGGCTAAAGCCTTCGGCCAGGGAATAAATCCTATAGGCGACATTTCAGAAGACCTCTGCTAACCAGAATGATGTAAAGGAAAAGCAGGAGAGGCTTGGCTTGCTATAAACAACTTCGGTTTCAAGAGTTACGTCAACTCTGAGGACCTTGTTCTGTGTGGACCTAATGCGTTTGAAATGACAAAATCTGTATAATCCCCAGTATTATCATTATTTTTCAATAACCTTAGGCTGTCGCTGTTAAAAGGCTAAAACAAAAGTAAATTACTTACAACTTTTAGCAAATTCATCGTTCTGCTGCATGGTTTCGTGCTGAGCCAACAATTAAGTGTTTGAGACTTGTGTTGTTGTCGTTGCTTTTGTTGCTGCTGATGTGTTATGCTCTGTAAAGCACCAAGGACTCTTCTACACTTGCTGCTCATACAGCAGCATCGTTTGACGTTCGGAGTTCTTGCCAAATCAAAAGCTAAAAGAAAAGAAAAAACAAAAACACAGAACAAAACTGAAAACAGCCATTTAAACAATTTTGTTAGCCGACAATCTAGACATTGGAGATTGGGAATATTTTTGGGGTTAAGTTTTCACTTTGGTTTTCTTGCTCTCATGTGTGATGATGTTTCTCGAGCTTCTTGCATTGCGTCTATGTCGTTGTTGCTACCACTACATTGAATGTTGTAGTTATTGTTGTTGCTGTTGTTGAAGAGTTGAAACTTACCGCAAAATAAACCGAAGGCTATAATTTACACAAACGTGTTTAGGAACACACACATACACACGAATAGAAGATTATTCATTCATATGGACATACCTTAAATTTAGTAAGTTTCCACATGATCTTGGTTAGGTTTTCTCTCATAATGGAGGTTGAAGGAAATGTCTTAATGGGATTTAAGCAACATCATATGTCCTAAATTGCAAAAATTAATTTGAAAGGCCCTAGTTTAGAAGAACAGTTTGAATTATTCTCTATAGAAGCCAATAGTAATTCTCACCAGAAGTCTTAGAAAAAAAACATCTCCAAAATTTCAGGTTGCCCAAAAAGTAATTGCGGATTTTTAAAAGAAAGTAAATGCATTTTTAATAAAACTTAGAATGAACTTTAATCAAATATACTTTTTTTACACTTTTTTTCTAAAGCAAGCTAAAAGTAACAGCTGATAACTGACAGAAGAAAGAATGCAATTACAGAGTCACAAGCTGTGAAAAAATTTGTCAACGCCGACTATATGAAAAATCCGCAATTACTTTTTGGGCAACGAAATATATAACGCAATGCTAAGTTCGGCCGGGCCGTATCTTATATACCCTCCACCATGAATCGCAACTGTCGAGTTCTTTGCGCAGTATCTCTTTTTAGCCAAACAAAGAATAATGATATGGACGGAGGAGAAGGTGGAGCTATATCAAGTTATAGTCCGATTCGGGTCTCAAGAAGCAAAATCGGGAGTTCGGTTTATATGGGAGCTATGTGAAGCTATAGATCGATTCAGACCATATTGCACACGTATGTTGAAGGCCATGGGAGAAGCCGTTGTACAAAATCTGTGCCAAATCGGATGAGAATTGCGTCCTTTAGAGGCTCAAGAACTCAAGTTCCCAGATCGGATTATAAGGCAGCTATATCAGGGTATGGACCGATTTGGACCATACTTAGCATAAATGTTGGATGTAATACCAAAACACGATGTGCAAAATTATACCCAAATGGGGTAGGACTTGCGCCTTCTAAAAGCTCAAGTAGTCAAGACCCAAGATCGGTTTATATAGCAGCTATATGAGGTCATGGACCGATTTAAACCATACTTCGCAAAGTTGTTGGAGGTGTTATCAAAACACGATGCCACTCAAATTGGATGAGAATTGCGCCCTCTAGAGGCTCAAGAAGTCAAAACCCAAAATCGGTTTATATGGCAGCTATATGAGGTCACGGACTGATTTGAACCATACTTCGCACAGTTATTGAAAGTGATATCAAAACATGATGTGCAAAATTTCAGTCAAATTGGATGGAGAATTGCGCCCTCTAGAGGCTCAAGAAGTCAAGACCCAAAATCGGTTTATATGGTAGCTATATCAGGTTATAAACCGATTTGAACCAGACTTGGCAAAGTTGTTGGATATCTTAACAAAACACGTCGCGCAAAATTTCATTCCAATCGGATAAGAATTGCGCCCTCTAGAGGCTCAATAAATCAAGACCCAAGATCGGTTTATATGGTAGCTATATCAGGTTACTGACCGATTTGAACCTTACTTAGCACAGTTGTTGGAGATCATAGCGAAACACGTCGTGCAAAATTTAATTTCAATCGGATAAGAATTGCGCACTCTAGAGGCTCAAGAAGTCAAGACCCAAGATCGGTTTATATGGCAGCTATATCAGGTTATAAACCGATTTGAACCAGACTTGGCAAAGTTGTTGGATATCTTAACAAAACACGTCGCGCAAAATTTCATTCCAATCGGATAAGAATTGCGCCCTCTAGAGGCTCAATAAATCAAGACCCAAGATCGGTTTATATGGCAGCAATATCAAAACATGGACCGATTTCGCCCATTTACAATCCCAAACCGACGTACACTAATAAACAGTATTTCAAGCGGCTAGCTTTACTCCTTCGAAAGTAAGCGTGCTTTCGACAGACGGACGGACATGGCTAGATCGACTTAAAATGAAAAGACCCGATCTTGGGTCTTGACTTCTTGACCTTCTAAAAGGCGTTATTCTTGTCCGATTTGACTAAAATTTTGCACGTGGTGTTGTGGTATCACTTCCAACAACTGCGCTAAGTATGGTTTAAATCGGTCCATGTTTTGATATAGCTGCCATATAAAGCGATCTTGGGTCTTGACTTCTTGACCCTCTAGAGGGGGCAATTCTCATCCGATTTGGCTGAAATTTTGCACGTGGTGTTTTGGTATCACTTCCAATAACTGTGTTAAGTATGATACAAATCGGTTTATAATCTGGTATAGCTGTCATATAAACCGATCTCGGATCTTGACTTCTTGAGCCGCTAGAGGGCGCAATTCTCATCCGATTTGGCTGAAATTGTGTACAACGGCTTCTCTCATGACCTTCAACATACGTGTGTAATATGCTCTGAAGCGACCAATAGCTTGATACAGCTCCCATATAAGCCGATCTCCCGATTTTACTTCTTGAGCCCCTACAAGGCGCAATTCTTATGCGAATGAACTGAAATATTACACAGTAGCCTATTCTTATTCAATATTCTTTGTTTGCTTAAAAAGAGTTACTGCGCATAGAACTCGACAAATGTGATCCATAATGGATCACATAATGGAGATCGTGCTAAGTTCGGTCCAGCTCTTACTTGTTTGTGCTGGATCTGGATCTTTGAAGTTACTGTAAACAACACAAATAGCGCTCGTATGTCAAAACGTTCTGAGTGCGTATAACCTCAAAAATGTCAAGCTTTACGATAGAGCTGTGAATTGGCAGATTGCAACACAAGGGTTGTTCAAACCCGAAATATAAAAGGCAACCCTCGTACATTGGGAAGATTAACCAGTAATGAAGAGTTGAAAGTTGTGATTGATGGTCATTTTGAAGAGCTAGAAACTTCTTACTCAGCGTATCAAAACTATTGAAAATCGCTGATAAAAGTGTAGGGAGCTACATTTTGTCGTGTTTTCTTTGTTAGGTCGGCTACTTTTGGGATCGTCCTCGTAGTTAATCCATTTCACCCGGCGCTTGTCTGAGAATTTTATCAAGCTGAATCTCTCTTGTAAATCCTTTGATTTGCCATGGATGCTCTCATATGATTTTGGCATTATGCCTGTAAGCATTCTAAAATACCTTATTAAGCAGATTAAAATGTTTCTGATTTTAATTGTCTGCATTTTCCACATTCATACATTCAACAGACATATGCTTTTACAAGACACACAACACATATATGACCAAAAGGAGACTTATGATACTTTTTCTCCAAGGCAAGTGTGTGATGTAAACGACAACGTACTGTGGATAGTTCTTACCTAGCCTTTGTCACACAAAGAAGAATAAGAAGAACAGGTTTATGAACACTTGACGTTTGTTGCAAAAGTTTTGCTAACAACTCAGTGCACTACAGCGTCAGTAGTAATGCATGCAGCACTTCTGATAAAACAAGCGAAGACCAAACTTGGAAATATTACAGGTATGACTAGAAATATAATCTAAGAAATAAGAGAAAAAATTAGGGGTACATATAGGTGGAATAAAGCTATAAATCCATGATGTTGACTCCACTGCTCTTAAGCCTGTTGCCTAATGTAGTAAAACTACTGGGCCCCCAAGGTTGCCCACCTCTTTTCAAGTACAATGTATGACCAAAACTTAATTCTTCATTCTTATTTATTTCATGTGTGACTCTCATATAAATTACTTAAGCCCCATGTCTGCATTTGGTTTTTGTTTCATGGACAGCAAAAGCATCCATTTTTCTTCCTGCATCGCCCTCCCACTCATTGCAGTGCCATTTACATTTCCCTTCAAATCAAAACTTGAATGTTCATTTGGCTTAGCTGCTGCTCAATGCTAGGACTTAGGTGCAGTTGTATTGGCTCTTCGATGTGTTGTGGTGCTAAATGTTGAATGTTTGTTTATAACCTGCGGATATTTTTGTTGGTTTTGCACAGGATAACAGATAGATGCTAGCCTCAAAATGTTTACACCGAAATTGCAATACAGAACGTAAATGCCATACCAACCATACTGGGGTTGATTGCTAATGCTAATGAAAATTTAAAGCTTTAAGACAAATGATGCCACTCTGTTCAGGCTATTGGATTACTCACAGGACGTATATATGGACATTTTTCGCATTCCTTTGAAGTCTCCATTGCTTGGCAAAGGATTTGAAAAATCCCCAATGTAGGGGTTTGAGAGAATAACTATCGGAGATAAGTTTAATGCTTTATTATCGCTATACCAGGAATTGTTATGGTACTAGTTAGTGACCCATGTCGGGGTATACGAATATACGTGTGTGTGTGTGTGTGTGTGGGTTTTTTCCCCTTACCATCTCATTCAACTCTCACTGTAGTAGAAATGTATGTGTGATATTCATTAAAGGACATAAATTTTGCCACACTTCATGAAAGCTCATCATTATCATCAACACCCCTAACCAATCGACTGTCGATTGAGGCATATGAACGAGGGTACATCGCAAAGGGAAGAAAGAAAGGAGACAAATATGGGCGCTATAATTAAAATGTTTAACAAAAGTTTCTTTAGAAATACGAGTATAATGATGAGATTTATGATGAAAAGCATATTTCAATGAAACTGTCATACGGAAGAGGATGAGAGACCTTAAGCCTTCTGGCCGCTTTAGTACACATGATTCCACATAATCCTTAAGCGCTCACAGCCATCAATTGTGGTAATCTTTAATCGATTGATTTTCGAGCTTCATCGAATAGATTTAGCTGGAATGTCGTTAAAGGTCCTCTAGGGGAGTCAGGTAATGTTAAGGAATCTCAGTCACAGTCTTGGACTGAGGGAAACCTAGTATTGCCGTCTGGAAGATCATGTTACACGGATGTATCAAAGTTAGAAGACAGAGTGGGTCTGGGGTCTACATTGAGAACCCAAGGGCTGAGATCTGCTTTAGACTTCCTGACCATAATACGGTTCTGCAGGCAGAGATCTACGCGATCGCGGAATGAGTGAGGTGGTGTGTTCTTACGATGAAACAATAAAACGATTTCGATATCTGACGAGGTCAAATACTTAGCAGTGATCTTGGATAGGAAACTTAATTGGAAGTGTCACATTCAAGAGCGTACTAAGTAGGCTCACAGATGTTGGGCACTATGTAGACGGGCCGTAGGCTCGAAATGGGGCCCTAATCCTAGGATAGTCCACTGGCTCTACAGGGACCATGATAAGACCAATACTTACTTACGCCTCAGTAGTTTGGTGGACTGCTATGGAGAAAAAGTGCAACATGTTGTGTTGGCATAGGCGAAGCTATGAGGACCACGACCACTAGGGCACTGGAGACTATTCTAGATATCCGGCCCATTGACATATAGATTAAGTGTGAGGCAGCCACTGCGGCTATGAGACTTAAGGCGATGGAAGAATGGATTGAGGATGGGAGCAGCTCCTAACATTGCGGTATAATCAAGGTGAAAATAGAAAACCTGGAAGGAAGGAAAGAGGTCTCCGATTGGATACTAGAGATGAACCTTGAAGTCGAGTGCAAGGCACTGCTGCCAGCGGTACAGTGTTGGACTGACGGAACCCTAGTATTGCCATCTGGAATATCATGTTACACGGATGGATCAAAGCTAGAGGACAAAGTGAGCCTGGGGGTTTACATTGCAAACCCAGGGACTGAACCCTAGTATTGCCATCTGGAAGATCATGTTACACGGATGGATCAAAGCTAAAGGACAAAGTGGGCCTGGGGGTCAACATTGAGAACCCAAGGACTGAGATCTGCTTTAGACTGCCTGACTATAATAAGGTTATACAGGCGGAGATACGGGAGATCACGAAATGCGTGAAGTGGTGTGGTGTTAACGCAAGTACGTCGAGTCTGAATATCTTTATGGACAGTTAAATGGCCATAAGGGCAATAACAACCAGGGCGGTAAGGTCACGAACAGTCTTGCAGTATAAAAAGGAGATTAACGCCTTCTCTGAGGATGGGAAAATCCGCATCATTTGGGTGCCGGGCCATAACAGAGTAAGAGGAAATGAAAGGGCAGACGGTTTGGCGGTGAAGGCCAGAGGACTGCCGTCAATAAACTTGGTTAACCCAAAGCCTTTCGGGTCGACGCAGTCAGAGTTAAGGGATGGGCAACAAATGCCCATGTAATACTGTGGAACAGCGAAACAGTCGGTAGGACGCCGAAAATCCTATAGTGTGATCCAGATCGTGAGAGGACGAGGCTTTTACTGAAAGGAAGTAAGAAGGAGGTCAGTATAGCTTATGGTGTCATAACGGGACACATAGAACTACGAGCTCACTTATGCAAAATCGGTGCGGCAAGTGATAGCATGTGTAGGGCATGTGGGCAAGATGCCTCAGAAGACAGGCATGTGGGGAAAATTATGAGACTTTGGAGCATTTCCTATGTCATTGCCAGGCTTTCGCGACTAAAAGACACCGGTACTTAGATGGGGACACAATACCCGACTTGAACCAACATGGATTTTGGAATTTTTTAAGAAGCAGAGAATTCCTAACTTAGATTTTCTTTTTGACGTTACTTTTTTTAGTATTTGAGCGCACAACAAACCATTTGCTGGCTTAAGTGTATGTTCATAGTAGCATGGGGCGAATTAATATCCGCAACCTTTTTTTTAAATCTAACCTATCCTATTAAGTTCGTCGGTGCCGAACTTTGGATATCCACCCACATGGATATATTTACCCCAAATAAAACCCCACTGCTAAATATCCAAATGCTGATGTGCATCATATTTGATTCAGATACCGAGACCCCTTATACAGATCACAATTTACGTTAATAAATCCGCATTTACGTGTTAAAATCCCCAAATCGGCAGATCGGTCTATGTGGTAGCTATATCCAAATGTGGTCCGCTATGAACCATCTTCGGGCCGGAAGACGGAAGGCTTAAAACAATCGATAGGTTCAAATTTCAGCCAAATCGGATAACAATTACGCCATTTATGTGTTCTCTTTAATATCCTGTTGGAGAAGATTATACGAGATGCAGGTCTGAATAGGTATGGCACACTAGTCACAAAAGAAGATAGGTTTCTCGCCTATGCCGACGACATCACTTTTATGGGTCTGTCACCGGAAGAAGCAATAGCAGCTTTTGAAAGTATCGAAAGGGAATCAACGAAAATGGGTCAGGCAGTAAATTAAGATAAGACAAAATGGATGGTTTCCAAATTAAAACCAGTAAGGAAAGGCAAAAGTCGGGCGGTGCCGACTTTATAATACCCTGCACCTAACCTATAAGTACAAAGTGGGAGCAAAATCTAACTCTGAACGAATTTTGATGGACCTCGGCCAATGTCTTCAGATGGGTTATTAAAATCCCCATATCAAATCAAAAATGACTCTGACCAAACGTCTTAGGTATTTTTGTAGTCATCGAGGAAAGCGTTGTGCACAATTTTGGCAAGATTGGTCAATAAATGCGATGGCAGTGGTTTTAGGAATAAAAATCGGGCAATGTACATATAAGGCAGCTATATCTAAATCTGAACCAATTTCACCAGTAATGACGAGAGTCATAAGAAAATTCTTTCTACCACATTTCGAGAGAACTGGTAGACAAATAAGCATTTTATTGCAACAAGCATTACGGCAAATCCGACGAATATATATATGGGAGCTATATCTAAATCTGAACCGATTTTTTCCAATTTCAATTGGCTTCGTCTCTAGGCCGAAAAACATGTCTATAACAAATTTGAAGACGATCGGATGAAAATTGCGACCTATAGTTTGTACAAAAATTAACATGGACAGACAGACGGACATAGCTATATCGAATCAGAATGTGATTCTGAGTCGATCGGTATACTTATCAATGGATCTTTTTCTCTTCCTTCTGGATGTTACAAACAAATTCCATAAGTTATGTTGTAGGGTACAAAAATGGAAATAATTTCACAACATTAGATCTACTTATCTGAGCAATACAAAATGTTCTAGACATTTGTAGAGGAGAATGAGGGGTTTCAGTCCATTCTTTAAATACGAGATAAACTCTAGTATGTCATTGTTGACCACAATCGACCTTACCAACACTACAGAACCAATTTTTGAGAATGGAAAAGTTTTAACGAATTTTCACTAGCAATGCAGCTTTACAGTTAAAAACAAATCACTTAGACCAATCGGACCTCGTTATATGGTGGACCACAAATAGCACATAAATTTCTTGTCTACCACTTTCTGTCTTTCGGTCGTGGTTTTTAGCTTGGTGTTTGTGAGCGTCTATGTGTGTGTGTCGGTTTTCGTGTATACTCTTCTCTTCAAACAACTCAGCAGTGATATATCTTATCTTGTTGTGACAATCGCGGCGTCATTGTCACTGTCGTCTGGTGTCATTTGTTCTGTTCATTTCATAGTCATCCTTTAGCGGCATCGAGTTGTTCGTCCTTGTCATAGACTTACATGACCATTTCGAGCAGCAGCTTGTTTGAGCTGCTGCATTTGTGTGTGTGTGTGTGTGTAGATTTGTTTGTTAAGTTTGGCTGTCGTTGCCGTGGTCTGATGTCTGATTTGTTTGTCTCCCCACCAATTTGGCCAAAGATTTTGTTGGGTGAAGTTGCCTTGTTTGGTACGTAATTTGGTACCATGTCTAATGTGTTGATATCTTGTAGTGGGTGTTGCTCACCACACGTGTGCATGTGTGTATATGTATGTACCTTTGTCTGTCTCTCATGAACTATTTGTGGAAGTTTCATTTGCCCTTTGGCGTCAAAAAGTTCCTAGCCCTCTGTGTTCTTGTATTGCCGGCTAGTGTTGTTGATATTGATGTTGATGCTGCTGCTTGTGTGAACTTTCGCTTGTGTTCTTTTATCGCTCCCTCACGCCATGCTTTTTGTATGACAGTTGTGTGTGTGTGTGTGTTGTCTCTCATTTGTTTTATTGTGTTCAGAACTATTCTCCGCATGTTTTGTTTTGCTTTTTTACTAAATTTTTAATTTTCTAGCCATTTTGATGATCTGTTACTTGTCATTTAGTGTTGCCAGTTATTGGCATTGGGTTTTTTGCTTACAAATGAAGGATAGTTTTTTGTTTGTTTTTAAATTAATTAAAGGAAATTTGTGAGATGCAAAGGGAAGAGAAGCTGCCTTATTCACCTTTATTCGCATCAATGACATTAAAGTTTCTTTTTTTTCACCCAATTATGGTTTTTCCATATATATGTTAACATCAAAGATGTTTGCTGGGATGTCAGCCAAACAAAAAATTCTTTATATTGGATTTCGATACCAAAAAATTGCTGATTCTATTGATTAATTCATTGACCGCTGTCAGTCAACATTGTCCGCCTGCAACAACAAACAGTGAACCATCATGATTTGTAAGCAACAATATGAAATGGTAATGGTAATGAAATGTAAGCATTTCTACAGCTAACGCAAGGGTCAACAATCCGTATCCACCAGTACCGCAGATCAACAGCAAACACAGCAAAGCGGGTAACCTGACACCTCATGACGACAACAATAACAAAATCGTCAATCAGCAAGAAACCAATAGCAGCACCAGCAACAGCACCAACCAACAGCAGCAGCGCCAACAGCAGCACCAACCAACTTCAACCTAAGTTTAAGATTTTTGATTCAGTTCTGTAAAAGCACTCAAATTAATAAAAACAGAAATGTAGTAACTGTTAACTGGCGCCCAACAATCCATCAACGCACCCGGAGGCTGTGACCAAGGACCAAAAAAACACCCTAGAAGACCACAGAGGCTGTAGCTACAACTACCGGCTCAACACACGTCAACAAGTAAGCGGACGATTCTCCAAGTAGATTTAACGAAAGGACAACGAAATCGCCTCCATGGACGTATGGAAAATCTTTATAGGGATACATTTGTAAGTAGGCAGTGAACACAAAAAAAAATTTGTGAATCGTAGATTTAATAATTAAGAAGAATTTAAGTACAAAAGTGAAAAAAATGTGAAAACTCTGGTAGAGAAAAAAATTTTGGTGAATAATTAAAGAATTTAAAAATTGTAACTTCAGGAAATAGAAAAATCAATAGAATTAAGAAAAGTTGGAAAAAGTTAGATTTAATAATTAAGAAGAATTTAAGTACGAAAGTGAAAAAAAATGTGAAAACTCTGGTAGAGAAAAAAATTTTGGTGAATAATTAAAGAATTTAAAAATTGTAACTTCAGGAAATAGAAAAATCAATAGAATTAAGAAAAGTTGGAAAAAGTTAGATTTAATAATTAAGAAGAAAGCAGCGCCCATTGATTGAAACCGTTAATCTAGCACCTCCCAATCAACTATCAGTTCCGACATCGAATTCAACAAACTTTCCAAGAGACGTACCAAGATTATCTCAGATACCTTACTTCTAACGGTATTACGATCGAGGACGCTCGTAACTAAGAGGGGAGGTGTTAACATCAAAGATGTTTGCTGGGATGTCAGCCAAACAAAAAATTCTTTATATTGGATTTCGATACCAAAAAATTGCTGATTCTATTGATTAATTCATTGACCGCTGTCAGTCAACATTGTCCGCCTGCAACAACAAACAGTGAACCATCATGATTTGTAAGCAACAATATGAAATGGTAATGGTAATGAAATGTAAGCATTTCTACAGCTAACGCAAGGGTCAACAATCCGTATCCACCAGTACCGCAGATCAACAGCAAACACAGCAAAGCGGGTAACCTGACACCTCATGACGACAACAATAACAAAATCGTCAATCAGCAAGAAACCAATAGCAGCACCAGCAACAGCACCAACCAACAGCAGCAGCGCCAACAGCAGCACCAACCAACTTCAACCTAAGTTTAAGATTTTTGATTCAGTTCTGTAAAAGCACTCAAATTAATAAAAACAGAAATGTAGTAACTGTTAACTTATATTCCCCCAGAGTCTTATTGTTAGCGTCCTGTAGTGTTCCGTATTAGTTTTGCATTTAAGCTTTAAAATAGTTCTCGGTTTACTTCCATTGATCTCAATTTAAAATTTAGTGTTTCATTTACCTTAACCATTGCTAAACAAGGCCTATGTTTTAAAATTTCAACTTTCTATATGGCCAACTGATATTTCCTGGCTATCAACTTCCGGCCAAGGTGCCAGTAAGTTGCAGTGGCTATATAGCAGGCGTTAAAGATGTAGTTTGAAAACTTTAGCCATCACAAGGACGAAGTTTTTCTAAATCTACCTTTGGCCGCAACTGTCAACCCAAAGGCAAATAAAACTTCTACTTGGCAGACACTAAATCCACAAAAGTCCAATTGAAAAGTTTTTTTTTTTTTTTTTTTTGCATTCTAACAGCCGTTGTGACATTTTCCCACGCATATTCCACTTCAACGTTAATGCCTTGGCATAGGAAGCATATGCAACTTGGGGAGAAAAACTGAAAAGGAAACGTGCATTTGACCAATGTTAAAGATAGATTGTAAGCCAGAAATTAATGGCCAAATCTAAAATCAAGTTAAGAAATTATATTAAAATAGGGGTTTTTTTTTCTTCTCTCGCCATGAAATATGATTACAAAAATTATTGCAGAGTTAAGGCAAAGTTTTTAACAGCTTTTGCTTTGGAAGTAATTAAAATGGGTAGCAAATGTAACTTTGTTTTATGATTCTACATTAAAAAAAAGGAGGAAGAATAAGGCATTATACAAGGCATGAGCATGAGAAAAGCAAACCTGCGTTAATTGCGATTAAAGAGTTACTTTTTTAATGATTCAATACCTTTAAGAGTTCCAACAGATAGTTCCAATTGCAACAAAATATATACACGTACTCATTTTCCACAGAATACAACGGAACTAACAAAGGCACTTTGGAACTATGAGGTTGGCCAAAGGTTTGTCATTACGGACATTATGATTAAACCAATCTTAAAAAGGGATAGAAAGTCCCTTACCTCAGCAGAGCTGGCTGATATATTCACTATTCACTATATGCTTAGGACTCGCTATACACCGAAACCCTTGGAGGAAGTTGAGATTGTACTGAGTTGCCCAAAAAGTAATTGCGGATTTTTCATATAGTCGGCGTTGACAAATTTTTTCACAGCTTGTGACTCTGTAATTGCATTCTTTCTTCTGTCAGTTATCAACTGCTTCTTTTAGCTTGCTTTAGAAAAAAAGTGTTAGAAAAGTATATTTGATTAAAGTTCATTCTAAGTTTTATTAAAAATGCATTTACTTTCTTTTAAAAAATCCGCAATTACTTTTTGGGCAACCCAATATTTAGTGCCATACCCGTTGAAGCAATATATACGACTCCCAAAACCAGGCGTAAGGAAGTTACCATGAAAATAAGGACGAATTGCTCAGATAAAGGCATCATGCCTCTCTCAAACGGCGATAGTTAGAAAAATCCTTAATGGATATTTCAAAGGATAACTTTCTCGTATATACCCTCCACCATTGATCGCAGTTTTGAAACTCTCTTTACTTGATAACAAGTAAAAGCATGCAAACTTCTACCGCGTCGAATCTCATATACCCTCCACCATGTAGTTGTTGTTGTAGAAGTTTGTAGTGTTCTATCTTTCGTCTGCTTGATTCTGTTGGGTGACAAGATCCAGAAACTCCGCAACTAAGATTTGGTGCATCCAGCGAGATCTGGGTCTGAGTCCAGTGGGTCTGGCTGGGCAGTTAAACAGGTGAGGTGTATCGTGTGGTCCCTGGTCACAATCGGGACATACATCTCTTTTTGGCAAATACTAAACAAGTCACAAGTAAAAGCAAGCTAAGTTCGGCCGCGCTGAATCTCATATACCCTACACCATGTTGTTGTTTTGTTGTAGAAGTTTGTTGTGTTCTATCTTTCGCCCGCTTGATTCTGTTGAGTGTCAAGATCCAGGAACTCTGTGACTAAGATTTGTTGCGTCCAGAGGGATCAGGGTCTGAGTCCAGTGGGTCTGGCTGGGCAGCTAAACAGGTGAGGTGTATCGTGTGGTCCCTGATCACAATGGGGACATACAACTACAACGTCTGCATCAATCCTTGCTGTGACCGAATTGAGGCAGTTGCATCTGCCGGAATGTAATTGAGTCAGGAATATTCTGGTTTGTCGGGGGAGGTCAATTTCTTCAGGTGCCATGCGAGGCGGTACTTCTCCAAGGACTACATTCACCCGGTAGCTATTTACCGCATCTGCTACCGCGTCTGCATTGGTATCTGGACCCGCTTGATCTAGAGATTCTCTCCTGTAGTGCTGAACCTCACGCTCGAGATCATGTAAATCTACCTTAAGGCTTCTGGGTGGTGGATTCCTATCCACAAGATGATGATTTGGATGGTCTCTGCGATAACAGCCCAAAATCTGGTAGGATCTTTGTCTCCCGATGAAAGTGGTCCAAATGAGAAATGAGGAGACATTCCGTCGCAGTTAGGAAAGCGGCATTCTGACAGATCTGAATATCACACTGGCGAGATCACGCTGGCACTGCATCACTTACCACAGACCGGCCAATTACTTTGTAAGTGGTCAACAAGGTTTCTTTGTCTGCACCCCGAGTGCTTTCGGCAAGTGACTTGAGGACCTGGTTTCTACTTTGGGTTTTATCCTAAATTGCTGTGGCATATGGGGAGAATGTGTAAGAGCTGTCAAAAGTGACGCCAAGTATTTTGGGACATTTGATGATCGGAATCATTTCTCCATCGATTATCACAGTCAGCTCGGCATTCACCTCACACGTATTTGTAGTGAACAATGTGGCTGAATATATGATGGCAGATATCTTCAGATTTCTTAAGGCAAATTCGTTGAGGTAGATGGTCAACATATCGCAGATGTCAACAATGGGTGTGGGGCCTGATGCCATGATCGCACAATCGTCCGCATATGCTACGATCTTAATACCGTCTGGAGGGGGTGGAATGGAGGATAAGTAGAGGTTAAAACAGAGAGGTGCCGGAGATATCACCCCGCCTTTGGGAAACTCCCTGTTTCACTCTACGGTGCTTCGACATCTTATCCCTAAATTCCACTGGCGACCACACAGATAATTCGCACCACAGCGTTGAAGGCCTGGCTGGAGGGACGTGTTGTCCTCAAATATTTTGGCATGTCTGACCGTGTCGAATGCCTTCGATACGTCCAGTGCCACGAGGACCGTCCTATCACATGGCCTGGGTTGATTGAAGCCACGGCAAATGTGTGTGGTGATGGCATGCAAAGCTGTTGTTGTACTGTGCAGTCTTCGAAATCCGTTTTGATACTCGGCGAATGGAAATTCTCCTACGAGGCTCGGGAAGAGTAATGCCTCAAGCGTTTTGGTACCGGTGAGAGAAGGGAGATCGATCTGTACGATTCCCCCAAACTCGGATTCTTTTCAGGCTTCAGTAGCAAGAGCCCTCTGCCTATTTTCTAGACATCGGGATAGTAGTAAGCTACTCAACTCCAGGTAAATCCAGAATTTCAGCATCAATGCATAGATTCCGTCGGGGCCCAACGTCTTGGATGATTTGGCGCCACGGATGATGTTCGTAACTTCGCCCACGTTAAATTGTGATGGCTGTCCATCGACTCGGAGACCACGGATACGGCGAATGGTTCTCCTCCTTGCCCTGTCCCTCTCGGAATGCACAATAAGTCGGCGGTCGAACAACCTGGTTCATCTCTTCGGATCAGTAACCCCATCGGCGATGTAACCCCAAAAGTGACTGAGGTCCTGTTATCCCGTCTACCGGGCTTCGAGACTGACTTAACAATAGACCATAGCTTTCCCAAACCGGTGCCTAAGTTACAATGCTCCAAGTGTTCTAGACAAAAATTCCGCTTATGTTCGTTGACTACCCTTTTTATTTCCAGATTCAGCTCGCTGATTCTGGGGTTAGTGGGGTCCGTATAACGAATCTCATCAAGTTCGTCTGCGAGTACCACTGCCTGCGCCGGGAAATTGGGCCGCACTTGGGAAATTCGACCAGCTGGTATAAAGCGAGGGGTTGCTGTGTTAATGATGTCTCGGAATTTCCTCTTGGCAACTAGCACATCCGAGGTGGTGTCAATTCACTGAAGCGGTGATTGGTGTACTCTCTGAAGCCAGCCCAATCGGTCTTCTTATGATTGATAAACGTCCGGTGCTCACAGGTTATGAAGTCGGGTGGCCGATGGTGAGTATTATGGGGAGTTGGTCTGATACCAAAGAAATGACGGCTTGCCATGATACGTCCCTCAGGGGATGCAATGGAAATGTCTGGCGAGCTGCTGCACCTCCCCGTAATCCTAGTGGTGGCATCCTCATTCACCGTGCAAAACGTGGAGCCTTCAATCTGCTCTCCCAAAGCTATGCCGCGCTGGTCGTTACCTAGGGGAGAAAGCCATGAAATGTGATGCGCAAGTCCCCTCGAACAAGACGATTATGGCCAGATAGTAACCCAATTATTTTGGGTTTGTTAGCCTGCCTATTAACACAGCCACCAATCGGCGGTATGTAGACGTTGTAAGCTCTATGTCGCCAGTACTGAACCTGCCTGCTATCCCCATGCACTCCATATAGGAGTCACTAGCGTCAGGCGGGGGCGAGATGGGTCTATACATGGAGTATCACGAAGACCAATCCGATGATGGAGGCGGTTCAGGCAAACCGAACGAAAAAATTGCTCTTTTTATTTGCTCGATGCACTACATCAGGAAGTTCAGTCTATTTGGCAGCTATATCCAAATATGGTCCGATCTGGACAACATTTGACAAAAGTGGGTAGGTGTAACAAATGGATCTTTCATGACTTTAATACCCTATATCGGGAGATCAGGAGGTCGGTCTACATGGCAGCCATAGAAATCGGATGAAAAATTAGCAATTTATTGCCTCAAGTCATTAAGATCGGTGTATATAGCGGTTATTTATAAATATATTAAAATTTTATGAGATCAGAAGATCATGTTTATACACAAAATATACGAAATCATCAAAAAATGTTTTATATAGCTAAAATATCTGCAAAATTATAAATACCCAGCTTTTGGCTATTTACCCAATTTGCCGGGTAAAACAACAAAATTTCATAGAAATTTTGTCTTTGGAGAAAATTTCATAGAAATTTTGTCTTTAGAGAAAATTTCATAGAAATTTTGTCTTTAGACTAAATTACATAGAAATTTTGTCTTTAGAGAAAATTTCATAGAAATTTTGTCTTTAGAGAAAATTTCATAGAAATTTTGTCTTTAGAGAAAATTTCATAGAAATTTTGTCTTTGGAGAAAATTTCGTAGAAATTTTGTCTTTGGAGAAAATTTCGTAGAAATTTTGTCTTTGGAGAAAATTTCGTAGAAATTTTGTCTTTAGAGAAAATTTCATAGAAATTTTGTCTTTAGAGAAAATTTCATAGAAATTTTGTCTTTAGAGAAAATTTCATAGAAATTTTGTCTTTAGAGAAAATTTCATAGAAATTTTGTCTTTAGAGAAAATTTTATAGAAATTTTGCCTTTAGAGAAAATTTTATAGAAATTTTGTCTTTAAGAAAAATTTCATAGAAATTTTGTCTTTAGAGAAAATTTCATAAAAATTTTGTCTTTAGAGAAAATTTCATAGAAATTTTGTCTTTAAGAAAAATTTCATAGAAATTTTGTCTTTCATAGAAATTTTGTCTTTAGAGAAAATTTCATAGAAATTTTGTCTTTAGAGAAAATTTCATAGAAATTTTGTATTTAAAGAAAATTTCATAGAAATTTTGTCTTTAGAGAAAATTTCATAGAAATTTTGTCTTTAGAGAAAATTTCATAGAAATTTTGTCTTTAGAGAAAATTTCATAGAAATTTTGTCTTTAGAGAAAATTTCATAGAAATTTTGTCTTTAGAGAAAATTTCATAGAAATTTTGTCTTTAGAGAAAATTTCATAGAAATTTTGTCTTTAGAGAAAATTTCATAGAAATTTTGTCTTTAGAGAAAATTTCATAGAAATTTTGTCTTTAGAGAAAATTTCATAGAAATTTTGTCTTTAGAGAAAATTTCATAGAAATTTTGTCTTTAGAGAAAATTTCATAGAAATTTTGTCTTTAGAGAAAATTGCATAGAAATTTTGTCTTTAGAGAAAATTTCATAGAAATTTTGTCTTTAGAGAAAATTGCATAGAAATTTTGTCTTTAGAGAAAATTTCATAGAAATTTTGTCTTTAGAGAAAATTTCATAGAAATTTTGTCTTTAGAGAAAATTTCATAGAAATTTAGCTGAACCCGGCCCGCTCCACTGCGCCTGCATTAACAACATATGTATATGCCCAGAACAATTTATTTATCTATGCCCAAACATTATTCCCTTTATTTGTACCCCATATAGCCATATTTGGCAAATATTTCCATTGGGGGAAGGGTTTTGGAGTTCCACATTGCCATGACTTCCCCCTTCCGATATCAAACTATTTTATATCCCGTTGCCCCTTCCATACCATATTCGTAATCTACTCCCTAATACCTTTCATTTGAATACTATATTGTCATTATCGTCCAATATGCTTATTCGAGAGAGTTTTGGGGTCGAGGTGGCCCCCTAGGTATCTGGACCCAATTTTTATTATCAAGTTAGTACTCTACTCCCGAATACCTTTCATTTGAGTCACATACTGTCCCGATTAGTCTACTTTTATTTTTCATTGGTTCATTTTGGGGAAGGGGGAGGGTCGACCCCCTTTTCTATATCAAAAAATTTTATATCTTATGATTCCTTCCAGACCATTCTACACAATCTGTGAAAATTTCAAGAAAATTGGTTCAGCCGTTTTCGAGTCTATTCGGAACAAACAAACACACTTTGAGTTTCATGTAATAGACTAACTGAACCGGGCCCGCTCCGCTGCCCCTCATTTGACAATATTTGGAACATAATTACCATTTGAATAATTATTTTCGGCAATTGAAGAGCACATGAATGCCTTTATCTTAATCCCGATATTTTCATGTGAATTTGAGGAGCGGAAAGGGCCCCAGTATTGTGGTTGGTGGGTTTAGGGGGTGGTGTGGACTTGGCCCCGAAAGTGGATATCAATTTCTGGCTCTACTCCCAAATACCTTTTATTTGAGCCCCATATTGCCATGGTCGGTAAATATGCATAGCCGGCTTTGCGGTGTTTTCGGGGGTGGGGAGGTCCCCCAGACAAAAACTATCAGCATCGTGCTCTACTTTCCAATACCATTAATTTAAACCCCGTATTGCCATTAGTTTAAGGGGAGTTTATGGGATGAGGCGTCCCCCAAATTCTTGACCCCAAAATTGGGTATCAAATTCGTTTTCTAATCTTAAATACCATTTATTTGAGCCTTATATTAGCATGGCCAGTAAATAAGGCCTGTTTGGGGGGTGTTTTGGGGAAGGGGTGGACGCCCAGAAACTTGATTCCGAAAGTGGACATCAATTTCGGGCTCTACTACTCAATTCATTTTATTTGAGCCCCATATTGTCATGATCGGTAAATATGTCCGATTTAAGGGTGTTTTGAGGAGTCCCCCAAACAAATAGCCCTGCAAAAATATCAGTATCGTGCTCTACTTTTCATTATCGTTTTTTTTGAACCCCATATTGCCATTGGTTTCAGTAAAATTTCATAGTAATATTGTCTTTAGAAAAGTTTTTTATTATTTTTTTTTTCTGTTGAGAAAATTTCTTTGAAATTTGTCTTTGGAGAATTTTATCAACATTTTGGCTTTGAATAAAACATCACAATTTTTTATAACGACTGCTGACTGCTGCTAAAGCTCACGATTTGTTTACTTTCCACCCTTATCCGATCACCTAAATAAAGCATATTTTCTTTGAACTTACCTCTTAAATGTCAGGAAGCTAAATTTGTTGATTGTTGTTGTTGTTGATAGAAATGACAATGATCATTTTTTGTTTTAATCGGTTTTTTATAACTTAATGCAAAAAAACTTTTCTACCAATCCAATTTGATGGCGCCATCTATTTGTCTTTGGTGAATTGCTTGACTAAGCGAGGCTTTTTTATACATTTTGCTTCTGTTACAATAACAACAAAACAATGAATCATATCATATCTCTCTTTCTCTCTCTCTCTCCCTCTCTATGCACAAAAACAAAACCTAATGTTTAATGGATACACACACGACGAACGACTAATGCAAAAAAAATGCAGCTCAACATAATGGTACTATGCTAATTCTTTTTCGTTTTACTTTTTTTGTAAATTGCAATAAATTTCACAAGAATTTCCATACAAATCAAATAAACTATTAGTTGCACTTCACTTTTCTTTCAATTTACTATATTTTTACATAGATTTAAATGGTATTAACACTTTTTAATTATAGTTTTTATGAGAGCTTTAATTTTTGCGTGCGACCGATTTAAGAAGTTTGACGAAACTGAGAAGCACTTAAGCAGCTAGGGATGGGTTAGTGGTGGGGGTAGCTAAATGGAGTGGGTAAGAAAGTGCCAAAATAATTATGTTGTCACCTTGTTGTTGTTGTCAATGCATTAGAGTAGGTTTTGCTTGTTGACTAAAGAAAAGGTTTATACCAGGGATGGACATACTATGTCTATTGAAAAGAGTCTGTTTGTTTTTCCTATGCAGCTGACATAGACAATTTAAGTGCGGATGTGCAAGAAATAGGTTTTTTGTAATATCTCGAAAAAAACAAGTAATGGCGTACTAAGTTCGGCCGGGACGAATCTTGGTTACCCCACACCGTGGATTTCGCTAACAATGTACACTTATTAACTGAGTTTGTATTTGAATTATTTTGATTTCATGAAGTCCTATCGGGATATCGGTACTTAGGGGGCCTATATCACCATATTGACCGGTTCGGATAAAACTTGGCACTGATATTACAAGTCATAAGCTAGGGCTTTTGTCCAAATTTCAGCCAAATCGGGTGAAAGTTTAGGCTTTTAAGGGCTGAAAAAGTCAAATTCGGGGATCGGTTTATATGGGGACTATTTCTGATTATAGACCGATTCGGGTCATATTTGGCATAGGTTTTGGAAGTGATAACTCAAGAATTTGTGGCAAATTTCAGCCAAATCGGATGAAAATTGAGGCTTCAAAAGGCTCAAGAACTCAAATCCGGGGATCGGTTTATATGGGGGGCTATATCTGTTAATAGATGGATTCGGATCACACTTGACAAGGATGTTGGAAGTCATAACCCAAGTCTTTGTAACAAATTTCAGCCAAATCGGATGTAAATTGAGACTTCAAAAAGCTCAAGAACTCAAATCCAGGAGGGGGTCCATATGGGGGCTATATCTGTTAATAGATTGAGTCGGATCATACTTGACAAGGATGTTGGAAGTCATAACTCAAGTCTTTGTTACAAATTTCACCCAAATCGGATGTAAATTGAGGTTTCAAAAAGCTCAAGAAGTCAACTCCGGGGATCGGTTTATATGGGGGCTATATAGGTTTATAGACCGATTCGGATCATACCTGACATGGACGTTGGAAGTCATAACTTTAGTCTTTTTTCCAAATTTCAGCCAAATCGGATGAAAATTGAAGTTTCTTAGGGCTCAAGAAGTCAAATCGTGGGATCGGTTTATATGGGGGCTATAACTGTTTATCGACCGATTCGGACCATACTTGGCACATATGCTTTAAGTCATAACTCAAGTCTTTGTTGCAAATTTCAGCCAAATCGGATGAAAATTGAAGCTTCTTAGGGCTCAAGAAGTCAAATCGTGGGATCGGTTTATATGGGGGCTATAACTGTTTATCGACCGATTCGGACCATACTTGGCACAATTCCTTTGGTCATAACTCAAGTCTTTGTTGCAAATTTCAGCCAAATCGGATGAAAATTTAAGCTTCTTAGGGCTCAAGAAGTCAAATCGTGGGATCGGTTTATATGGGGGATATAACTGTTTATCAACCGATTCGGACCATACTTGGCACATATGCTTTAAGTCATAACTCAAGTCTTTGTTGCAAATTTCAGCCAAATCGGATGAAAATTGAAGCTTCTTAGGGCTCAAGAAGTCAAATCGTGGGATCGGTTTATATGGGGGATATAACTGTTTATCGACCGATTCGGACCATACTTGGCACATATGCTTTAAGTCATAACTCAAGTCTTTGTTGCAAATTTCAGCCAAATCAGATGAAAATTGAAGCTTCTTAGGGCTCAAGAAGTCAAATCGTGGGATCGGTTTATATGGGGGCTATAACTGGTTATCGACCGATTCGGACCATACTTGGCACAGATGCTTTAAGTCATTACTCAAGTCTTTGATCGACATTTCAGCCAAATCGGATGAATATTTAATCTTCTAGGGGCTCAAGATATCATATCCGGGGATCGGTTTGAATGGGGGCTATATCTGTTTATCGACCGATTCGGATCATACTTGCCATGGATGTTGAAAGTCATAACTTAAGTCTTTGTTGCAAATTTCAGCCAAATCGGATGAAAATTGAGACTTCCTGGGACTCAAGAATTCAAATCCGGGAATCGGTTTATATGGGGGCTATATCTGTTTACACGCCAATTCGGATCATACTTGGCCAGAATGTTAATAGTCATAACTGTAGTCTAAGTTCCGAATTGTATCCAAGTCAGATGAAAATTGAGGCTTCTCAAGAAGTCAAATCGGTTTGTATGGAACTATATCCAAATCTGAGCAGATTTGCAATTTCCATCTCTGGCCTCACAACACTACGGGAGTCAGTCATTTGTGGAATTCAGGAATAAGAAGTCGAAGCACCGTACAGTGAAAAAGGGAGTTCCTCAAGGCGGGGTGATATTTTCGTCACTCTTTCACCTCTTCCTATCCTCCATTCTACCCCTTCTAGACGGCATTAAGATCGTATCATTTGAGGACGATTGTACGATAATGGCATCAGGCCCCCCACTTATTGTTGACATCTGCGGTTGAACGTCTACCACAACGAACTGACATTGTTCCCTACAAATACGTGTGAGATGAATACCGAGCTGACTGTGATGGTCGATGGAGAAATGATTCCGACCATCCAGTGTCCCAAAATACTTGGCGTCACTTTTGACAGCTTTTACACATTCTTTCCACATGCCCAGCAATTTGCGATAAAGTCAAAAGTAGACTGGAGTAGTCCTCAAGTCACTTGCCGGTAGCACTTGGGATGCAAACAAAGAAACCTTATTGACCATTTACAAGGTCAATTGGCCGGTCTGTGGTAAGTTATGCAGTGCCAGTGTGGTCTTGTCAGCTTTGCGACTCGCTGTGGAAAAATATTCAGATCTGTCAGAATTCCGCTTTCCAAACTGCTACGGGACCACCTCCGTCAGTAGACAAAGATTCTACCAGTGCCAAGACATAACTACATGCTGTGTAAGCAATACCTTTTGGGCTTGTTATCGAGAGCATCCAAATCATCATCTGTGGATAGATATCAACCGCCCAGAAGCTTAAGATAGATCTTCATGATCTAGAGCGTGAGGTTCAGCGCTACAAGGGTGAACTTCTAGTTCAAGCGGCATATAAAGCGGGTCTAGGCAACATTCATGCAGACACGGTAGCAGATGCGATAAATAGCTACTGGGTGAATGTAGTCCTTGGAGAACGACCGTCTCCCATTGCACCTGAAGAAATTGATCTCCCCCGACAAACCAAAGTAGGTCTGGCTCAATTACGATCCGGCAGATGTAGCCGCCTCAACTCCTGCAGAGCAAGGATTGATGCCGACGTGCAAGATGTATAACCCGATTCTAATCAGGGACCACACGATACACGTCATCTGTTTAACTGCCCAGACAAACCCACTCGACCCGGTTCCAGATCACTCTGGACGCATCAAATCTTAGTCGCAGAGTTCATGGATCTTGACACTCAACAGAATCAACCAGACCAATCAGACCAGGCTAGTTCTGGCTCAATTACGTTCCGGCAGATGCAGCCGCCTTAATTCATACAGGGCAAGGATTGATGCCGACGTGCAAGATGTATGACCCGATTCTAATCATGGATCACACGATACACGTCATCTGTTTAACTGCCCAGGCAAACCCACTCGAGCCGGTCCCAGATCACTCTGGACGTACCAAATCTTAGTCGCAGAGTTCATGGATCTTGACACTCAACAGAATCAACCAGACCAATCAGACCAGACTAGTTCTGGCTCATTTACGTTCCGGCAGATGCAGCCGCCTCAACACCTACATAGCAAGGATTGATGCCGACGTGCAAGATGTATAACCCGATTGAGACCAGGGACCACACGATACTCGTCGCCTGTTTAACTGCCCAGCCAAATCCACTCGATCCAGTTCCAGATCACTCTGGACGCACCAAATCTTAGAGTCGTAGAGTTCATGCATATTGACACTCAACAGAATCAACCAGACAAAAACAACAACAACTGTTCCTTCACCAATCCCAGCGTAGCCTGTTGTACGTACCGGATTGACCCGATGAAGTCCTTAATCGGCAAGGACTGCCACCTTAGCGTATAACCCCCTGCTATAACAACAACTGTTTCATCCCATCCAAATGGGATCCACTGCGTTGGCTGACAATTAAACTTTTGATTTATTTCCCAAATAACATTAACATCGAATTGTCGCCGCAACTTCAATTTGCAACTGCATTGACTTTGGCTGGCAATTTAACGTTGTCACTGCGATTGCGATATTGTGGCTCTCATTCACTTTGGTTTCCAATTAACCTGAAATTGTCTGCTGTTGTTGTCGTCGTCGTCGTCGTTGTTTTCATTTTTGTTGTTGTAGCATTTCATAAATAATTAACAAAATAATTTTTTAAGGAAATTCTCCCTCACCTGTTTTTGGATCGACCAACAGTGGTAAATGGCGTGGAATGGTGGTGAGAGAAGGTTTATTTTTTGATGTTGCTAAATATGATGAGGCCATATCCTTCGTTGTCCTCCTCCTACCTTCCGGATGACTTGACACTGCTGGTTAGCCCCTTGTCGTATGGTTGTGTTGTGCGTTTAAGTGTTTATTTGTCGCTTTCATTTCTCATTTCCATATTTGCGTTTATGATATTTTTCACAGCATTTGTTTTTTTTGGAGGTAGGATATATAGCGCTCCTTATGTGTGAGGGTGGCTGGATGTGCATGCATGATTTTTTTGCTCCATTGCTGCTATTTATGCTTGTTACTCTTCAGCGTTTTTTTTTTTTTTTTCATTAATATTTTATAATTCCACCAAGCAGGTGTTGTTGGGAGTTTATTACCAGAAGTGTCAACGATTTGTTGCACTGTGAAAAATGATTAAGACTGCTTCAAGGAATTTAAAGACGACAAGTGCCAGAAGGGTGTCAAAGTGATCGGATGTGTTATAGGTTAGATTCAAGTGCCAATCTGCCATCAGACTCACTTAGACGTTTTTGTCCATTGTGATACCACAGCAAAAGAAGAAGGAAAATGTTTTCTAGTTCCTAACGTTTAACCATTCAGATCGCCTTAAAAATCCCAACAACTTGCGAATGCTCACAGGTGCTAAATCAGATATGTTCTCAAAGAAATGATAACCTACAGTGGAACTCCTTCTGACTGCTAGTGCGGCACACAAACAAAAGATGTTCTACAGTCTCTTTTTCTTCGATGTCCTCACAGCTTCTGCAAAAGTCTTTGCTGGCAATCTTCAGTCTTTCAGCATGTTTTCCGATTAGACAGTGACCTGTCATGATGGACACAATGACTGAGACGTCTATTCTAGCCAATAACAGCAAAGCAGTAGACCTCTTCAAGTCTAGATTAGGCCACATAGTTTTGGAATGCTCACAACCCCCCCTTGGTGACCATCTATCATTCTTTGCCCTTCGGGTCTGGTTCTGAAAACTTAGCTTACATCTCGCTGGAGGCAAACCCACAGACTCCAGTATCCCTTGAAAGTGTAGATTAGTTCCTAGTCTCACAAGCTCGTCCGCTTTACAACTCCCTGGGATATCTCTGTGGCCCGACACCCAGAACATGTGAATTTTGAACTGTTCAGCCATCTTGTTGAGAAACCTGCGACAGTCGAGGATGGTTTTTGTGTTCAGAAATATGTTCTCGAGGGATGGCTGCCTGGCGGTCTGAGAAGATATTTATGCCAATTGTCCTTATGACATTATATCTTTGCCATTCCACCACATCCTTAATTGCAAGGATCTCTGCTTGAGACAGTTCTAGATCCTTAACTGAAAGGATCTCCGCTTGATACACACTGCAGTGGTAAGGTAACTTTTTCGATATGACCAGTTCTAGATCTTTAGACTACACACCAAAGCCCACCTGGTGGTCACGTTTGGAACCATCCGTATAGAAGTCTATGTAACTTCTATTAGCAGGGATATCGTGGGTCCAATCGGTTCTATCAGGAATAGTGTTACAGTAATTTTTATCAAAAAGCGGCTAAGAAAGGGTGTAAACCACACTGCCTGGAACATGGGACTTTGTATGAAAAATAACACAGTGTCTGTTGCCGCCACATGACCAAAGAGACAGCTCCCTTAGCCTCACGGTAGTGGTTGCAGCAATTTGTCTAGCCACAATGTCCACAGGCATTAGATGAGGCATTAAATTCAGTGCATCAGATGGTGTCGTTCTCAGTGCGACAGTGATGCACTAACAAGCCCTCCTTTGGTTACGGTGGACTTTTGAAGCGACGTCCACCAGACCACAACACCATATAGCATTGTAGGTCTGACAACTGCAGTATATACCCAATGTATGACGCGCGGTCTTTACTCCCAACTTTTGCCAATAGCTCTCTTGCAGGTGTATAGGGCAAAAGTTACCTTTCTTGCCCTTTCCAAAATTTTGGATTTGAATACCAATTTCCTGTCCAACAAAACACGCTGGTATTTTGAGCTTTCTATAAATGAAACATTCTCTCTTCCCAAGGAGACATAGGCCACTGTAGGCAATTTGTATCTCCTGCTGATGAGAATTACTTTTGTCTTGCAGGGATTTATAACTAGACCTCTTTCGGTAGCCCACTTCGCTGTTTCACATAGAGCTTCCTGAAGTATATCTCTTAGAGTGCTGGAAAACTTTCCCTTAACCGCAATTGCCACATCATCAGCATACGCGGCCACTTTTACATCTTTTTCTTCCAGAGACAATAATGTGTTATAAGAAGGCATTAAACTTTTTTCTTCATCTTCAGGTAAATGACCTGGGAAAATGATAAATGTGACCAAAATCGATTGCATTTGCATCAGCTCGCCAGACAATTCCATTGCATCCCCTGAACTCCTAAGTGTCGTATCATGGCAAGCATTTAATTCTTTGGCATCATACCACCTCCCCCTTCTGTATGCTGGAAGGCCCAGCCATACCCAAGCTGCTGAGGGTGGAGAGTGGGGGATTGAGCAATTGTGAGAAGATAAGCGAGGCATAAAGGAAACTACAAGCATCTCTGGAGGTGGGTTGATTCAGAATCCTGGTTGTTCTTTAAGTCCTCACTGGTAGAAAGCTTAAATCACATAAAAATAGTCCAGCCAGCCAACGACAACGATAAATCTATCTAGGCCTAAGGGCATGAGCTGCCTGCATTTTGCTCACCACTTCTAAACAGCTCAGAGTTTGGGTTCGGGTGAGTGCTTCTTCGAGGTACACCCTTTTCTATCCCCACTTCTTTTTATACCCACCACCAAAGGATGGGGTTATACTAACCTGTCATTCCGTTTGTAACACTTTGAAATATTCATCTAAGACCCCATAAAGGATTCATACTCCTGATCGTCCGAACGTTCTGAGTCGATCTAGCCCTTTCCGTCGGTCCGTCCGTCGAAATCACGATAGCGCTTGAACGCGTAAAGCAACCCGTTTGAATTTCCACAGATACTAACTATTGATGTAGGTGAGAACATAGACAGCAGTGAGTCACCAGCGTCGTTGTCGTTGCCTTCTGCGTCCTTGTCGTGTGCCTATGTGACCCTTCTTCCGTACATGTAATATACGCAACAGCAGCATTCCAGTCCCAATATTGCCAGGCCAGTGCCGGGACCATTGCAACTCAATTGCAACGGTCTCGTGCCCGGATCGACGAGATTGTTGATTTTATTATTCGGAAGAACATATTGGTCGATGCGATTCAGGAGACAAAGCTGACCAACACCTGCAGCTTCCACAGTGGTCATGGATGCAATATACCACGTAAGGATCGCTCAAGCAATGGAGATGAGGGATTGGCTTTTGTGAGACACCGCTCCGTGCGCAATCCCATGGCAGCCGGTTGTACGTACCGGATTGACCCGATAGAGTCCTTCATCGGCAAGGTCTGCCGCCTCAGTGGACAACACACTGCTACAACAACAACAAACATTCCGTGCAATATAGACCCATCTCACCTGCGCCTGGCGCTAATGACCCCTACATGGAGTACATGAGGATAGCAGTCAGATCCGGTATTACCGAGATAGAGCTATGTAATGTTTACATACAGCTGGTTGGTAGCTGTGTCCCAATTAATTTCAATGGTTACAACCCCGACATAAGTGGGTTACTATCTGGCCATAATCGTCTGGTTCTAGGGGACTTCAATGCGCATCACATTTCATGGCATTCTTCCTTAAGTAACGACCAGCGTGGCAAGGCTTTGGCAGAGCAGATTGAAGGCTCAACGTTTTGCACGGTCAATGAGTATGCCCCCACTAGGATTACGAGGAGGTGCAGCAGCTCGCCAGACAATTCCATTGCATCCCCGGAACTCCTAAGTGTCGTATCATGGCAAGTCGTCATCTCTTTGTGGTCAAATCACCTCCCAATAATTCTCACCATCGACCGACCACCCGACTTCACAACCTCTGACCGCCGCATGTTTATCAATCAGTATAAGACCGATTGGGCTGGCTTCTGAGAGTACACTAATCGCCGCTTCCGTGAACCGACACCCTCCTCGGATGTGCTAGTTGCCGAGAGAAAATTCCGAGACATTATTAACGCAGCAGCCGCTCGCTTTATACCAGTCAGTCGAATATCCCAAGTGCGGCCCAATTTCCCGGTGCAGGCAGTGGAACTCGCAGACGAACGTTATGCGATTCGGTGTACGGACCCCATTAACCCTGAATCAGCGAGCTAAATCAGGAAATAAACAGGGTAGTCAACAAACATAAGCGGAATTTGTGGCTGGAACACTTAGAGCAATGTAACTTAGGCACCGGCTTAGACAAGCTGTGGTCTACAGTTAAGTCGCTCTCGAACCCTGGTAGACGGGATGACAGGACCTCAGTCACTTTTGGTGACGTAGCCGTGACTGATCTGAAGAGATGCGCCAGGTTGTTAAATGTTCATTTTATTGTGCATCCTGAGAGTGACAGAGCAAGAAGGAGAACCATTCTAAGGTGTGGTCTACTGTTAAGTCACTCTCGAACCCCGGTAGACGGGATGGCGGGACCTCAATCACTTTTGGCGACGCAACCGTGAGTGATCCGAAGAGGTGCGCCAGGTTGTTCATCCATCAATTTATTGTGCATCCCGATAGTGACAGGGCAAGAAGGAGAGCCATTCGCCCTATCCGTGGTCTCCAAGCCAATGGACAGCCATCTCAATTCACCGTGGGCGAAGTTACGAATGTCATCCGTGGCGCCAAATCATCTAAGGCTTTGGGCCCCGACGGAATTTGTACATTGATGCTAAAGAATCTGGATTTACCTGGAGTTGAGTGCCTCACCAGAGTCCTCAACCTATATTTCAACACTCTCATAGCTCCCGATGTCTGGAAAATGGGCAAAGTAATCCCGCTACTGAAGCCTGGAAAGGACCCAAGTATAGGGGCGTCGCACAGACTGATCTCCCTTCTCTCACTCGAAGCAAATACGCTTGAGGCCTTACTCCTCCCGAGCCTCGTAGGAGAATTTCCATTCGCCGAGCATCAACATGGATTTCGAAGACTGTATAGCACAACAATTGCTCTGCATGCTATCACCGCACACATTTGCCGTGGCTTCAATCAGTCCAGGCCATGTAATAGGACGGTCTTCATGGCACTGGACCTATCGAAGGCATTCGACACGGTCAGCCATGCCAAACAATTTAAGAACATCGCCAACACATCCCTCTAGCCAGGCCTGAAACGCAGGGTCGGGAATTATCTGTGTGGTCGCCAGTAATTTTTGGAATTTAGGGATAAGAAGTCGAAACACCGAATGACCATATAAACCGGTCTCTCAATCATCCTTGTTCGGTTCTTAGAAACTTAAATTTTGGTTTGACAGAAATTTGGTATGTAGAATAAGACTGTTATGCTTAAAGTTTTAATAGAATCCATGGTGATGGGTTCCCAAGATTCGGCCCGGCCGAATTTTACTTGTCTATAGGAGTTATGTCCATAGGTGTGATCCATTGGGGTAACACACTAAGCCAAATTGTCCTACGAATGAACTCACCTCAAAGTTAGATGGCTACGTTCAGCAGTCTCAAGGTAGCTGCAGATTTCAAGCTCATTGAAGCATACACTCAAACCCTATTCCAGACACCATCTTGGAGCCATCTGTGAAGATCTAGATGTAGTCCTTCTCAAAATTTGCCTTCGTTGTCCAATTTCCCCTTATGTTATTCCGTATTGTGATGAGCCTAACTTGAATTCTCCTCAGTGCGAGATAGTCTAAGACCCTCCTTAGACCCATGAAGTTAACTCTCATGGTATCTGCAATTTTTTCAGTGTATCTCATTTTTTCCATTACATTTTATTTGGAAAAACAACACATTTTTTTTAAGATAGTATTTTTCCTCATATAATAAAGGTACATGGCCATACTTTTACGTTTACATATGAACATCAGCAGCCACTGCTACACAGCAGACGATCCTCATGGACGCGTATGGACGCATGCATTCACTTCACAAAGAAGAAACAACATTTTAAGGTAAGAAACCATTACAAAGCGCAAAACGGCATAAAAAAATGTTAAGCAAATTTCACACAACATGTCGTCGTCCTTGATGTCGACAGTCATAGCGACAAAATCGTTTTCGCCATGAGATTTTGGAGCTGTTATCACACCAAAAAAAATTTCTTCAAGTCTGCGGGGGAGTGAAAGAACGCATCAAAGTCTTTTTCTCAGTGGTACACTAAACAGTTGTTTTCGTTTGGGAGAGTTACACACAAATCTTACACCCCCTCCCCCAAACTCATAACACAAAGTCATGGCAGGCATACTCATACGCATATAAGCAGGTATATAGGTGTGTGTGTGACAGTGGGTGTTAACACCCAACTGCTGGCACGCATCAGGGGACTTTGGTTTATGGTATTCGGTGCCCCTAAATGAATTCTTTTACCTTAGACACCAATTCTCTCTCACTCCCACAAAAACCGACACCCACTCACCACACTCACACTTCCACCTTCACCCTCATCTCTTACTCCCAGTATGTGTTTATTTCATCAGAGTGGTTTGCATATAAAGTGAAAATTCTTGTAAAATGATTTCTTCATTTGCCGTTTTTGTTGTTGTTGTTGCTATCACTGTTGATGTTGTGACAGCACAGCGAGGAGTTGTAGTTTTTGTTGTTGTTAAAAAAATTTAATAACTAACGTTTGGTTAACTTGCTGTGGTATTCGTAGATATTTGTGACGTTGCGCTGAGCTGTACTGTGGCTGTGGCTGTGGCTTTGGCAGTGACAAGGTGTATGTATGTTCACATGCAACATTCAATGTTTTCGAATGTGGGAAAGCAGCATTAAAAGTCTAAATAAATGAATATCTGGTTAAACGAATGTTTCTGTTGCTGCACAGTGATAAAATAACAATTCGATGAAATATGAAAAAAGTAAGGTAACATGGGAACATGGTAGTTAGCAGCACCAGATTTCAACAACGAAGGATTCACATGGCCGACTATGGCGTCGAAGAGAATACCGCAGAACCAATCCCTGATGATAGTGTACAATGTTTACCCCCTAGTCAGAATAAGGTCCAAGAGGCAGTGACCCGACCGAAAATAACAAGGCAGCAGGAGCCAACAGGTTGCCCGCCAAACTATTTAAGACCAGAGGTGACACGCTGATACGGCGTATGCATCAGCTGGTCTGCGCGATCTGGCTGGAAGAACGCATACCCGATGATTGGAACCTTAGCATACTATGTCCCGTACACAAGAAAGGAGACAAGACGGAATGTACCAACTACAGTACACTCTCGAGCGTACTGTATAAAAGATTAAAACCTAAAGTCAATGAGGTAATTTGGCATAATACATAGCAGGGTGAGGGATTATTTATTAGGTCCGCACATTGTTAAACGCCAACCGACAATGTGTACGTCTTGGCATCGAAAGATTCTTCTAGTTTATGTACAACCTCCAGCAGTGCAGTCTCCACCAACTTTCCCTAGACATAGGCGCGCTGTTTGTATTTAAGCAGTTCGCTGGATGTTCGTCTCTTTATGATGGCATCCACAATGCGTTCCATGGTAATGGGCGGTACAGACTTAAAGGCTCAGTGTCTGTGATGCTCGATATGACAAGGCGAGTTATCGACGACTTTAAATGGCTATCCGGCGATCGGTCCTATGGATTGGAGAGTGTTTTTGAGATTGACGAGGATCGCTCTCTCCATATTTAGTTGTTGAAATGCACCATTAGGAACCTGCAGTAGCTATAACGACATTTGTTTCAAAATGGTCCCAACTCGTCACAAATCTCTCTTCAAATTTCAACAAAATTGGGTTACAAATGGGTCTTATGTGGGTTCAAGACGATAAAAAGGGAGATCGATATTTATGGCAGCTATATCCAAGTGTGATCCGATAAGCATCATATTAGGGGAAGATATTAAAGGGTTTAGCGTAGCTCAAAATTGGCTAAAAAATTCGTTATTTATGGGTGAAAGGCCTTCAGTCGGAAGATCGAAATAGCAGCAGTGGCTGCCACACGCGTATATGAGTATCTATGGGTCGTATATCTTTTTTTTTTTTTCAATCAACCAACACGCAGGGGGATGTCCCCTATGTATGCAGTGCATTGCGTTGGATAGCACAATTAAGGATTGGAGGGGAAAGAGAGAGTAGTGTTTTTTTGACACTTGTTTTTAATTTCTGGATGTCGTAAGCAGCGGGAAAAACATCCGCCGGAAGTCGACTCCACTTAATTTTCTCGGTAGTGTATGATCCGATCAGCTAACCAATCGATTACAAAACGGTGGCCAATCGATTACAATAGACTGCAGTACCCTTGCCCCATTTCCCCATGGTCAGTAAATAAGTCCTGTTTGGGGGGTGTTTTGGGGAAGGCATAAACCCCCCCTCGGAAACGTGGTCCCACATTTGGATATCAGATTCGTATTCTACTCGCAAATACCTTTCATTTGATTCCCATACTGCCATGATCGGTAAATATATCCGATTAAGGGGTGTTTTGGGGTTTGGGTGGTGTTGTGGGGTCGGGGTGGCCCCATAGATACTTTTGCCGAATATTGATATCAGATTTGTGCTTTACTCCCGAAGACCGTTCATTTGAGCCCCATGTGGCTGTGGTCGTAAATGTGTCCCCTTTGGGGGAGGTTTTTGGGGAGAGGCGGCCCCCAAAACACTTGGTCCCATATTTGGATGGCAGATTCGTGTTCAACACTCAAATACCTTTTATTTAAGCCCCATATTCCCATGGTCAGTAAATAAGTCCAGTTGGTGAGGTGTTTTGGGGAAGGGTTGGACCCCCAGAAACTTGGTCCCACATTTGGATATCAGATTCGTATTCTACTCCCAAATACCTTTCATTTGAGTCCCATATTGCCATGGTCGGTAAATATGTCCGATTTAGGGGTGTTTTGGGGTTTGGGGTGGTCCCCCTAGCACTTGGTTCGACAAATGGATATTAGATACGTTTTCTTATCCTAAATACCTTTCATTTGAGTCCCATATTGTCGTGAGTGGTCTAAATATATGTTTGGTAGGTTTCAGGGTGGGGCGGCCCCCCTAGGTACCCCATCCGAAATTTGGATACCAAATTTTTATTTTTAGGGTACTATATGAGAGCACACAAAATTTCGCTTAAATCGTACCACCCATCTCCGATATCTGACGTTTCTCAAAATTAGGGTAAGGGGGAGGGTCCGCCCCCCCCTTCAGATATCAAAATATGTAGTACCCTATTTTCACCACGGGGGTCATTATGCACCATCTGTGAAAATTTCAAGAAAATCCGTTCAGCCGTTTCTGAGTCTATGAGGAACACACAAACAAACACAAATTGATTTTTATATATAAGATTTAGAGCCTACGGCCCCTCAACATAGTGCCCAACAAGATACGCTCCTGAATATGATACTTCCAATGCAGTTACCTGTACAAGAGCACTCCTAAGTGTTTGACCTTGTCAGATATCAAAATCGTGTTATTGAGCAAACATAGATCATCAAATAGGCTCACTTTCGTCGTTCTCGTGAACACGAAGATTTCAGTCTTCTCTGGGTTAACATAGAGACCCCTAGGTCCAGCCCAATCGCATGCTATCTGCAAGACGTTTTCGACCCTTCTGCATAGCTGTTTCCGGGTGCTTACCCCATTATTACTTCGTCGGGTTCAAATCCCTCGTCAGTCATCATCCGTTATGGGTTACTTTAGGTCGTCACCCATAGGAGTGGCGATAAAATGCCCCCCTGTGGTTTGCACTCTAAACTCTACTATTTCTCCTCCTTAGAACATTTGAACCACTGTAGTTCTAAGAAAATGGAAAAATAAAAACCCCAATATATGTGTGTGTGTGTGTATGTTTATGTGCTGCATTACGACGAATATATGACTGTTGTTACTTTTATTAATTCATAAAAATTGGCAACAATTTTTTCGACAGGTGCATACGTGCGCCGTTGGGAAAAAAATTCCATTCTATTTATTTTTTTTTTTTTTGGAAGGAGGGCTATATGAGCTGCTTACAAATATGACGTTATAAAAAAGGTGGAAAATTGTTACTATTAAAAAAAATTCGCATAGCTTAATTTAAAACCTGGCGGGGGAGTTCAAAATTACGCAATTTCATGTAAAAGAGCTTTTTGACGAAATTGAATGTTTTTTTTTTTAATGTCGCCTTTTTTATGGAGTGAAATCCTTACAGATTTTACTGCCATGAATATGAAGATTAACTGAAACAATAGATCCTTATGTAATTGTTTGTAATGCCATTTGTTATAACAAATGAAAAAACGACATTTAAAACAACCAATTTAGTTTTGGTGGGGGGGGGAATGACATGAGTTCTGAAACTGACTTAAGGTGTGTGTTTCATATGGGTTGTCATTTTGAACTGTCGTTTTTATGAATTCAATGATACTTAAATGGGTCGTCATGTTGTGCAACAAACGACTACGATTTGAGTGGGCCTAAAGGCATTTGAAAGACCTTAACAAGGTATATGAAAAAAAAAACTAGGGAGGTTCATTCAATGATTTGTTGGTAAAATCAGCCAGAACGCATTTACTCATGCTGGCGCTACTGCTGAAATCCTTTGGAGTTAGACTGTCATGGATGCAACAGATTTACATTACTAGCTTGATATAGTCCTACATTTCAAGGGCATGGAAAAACTTCATGGTGGTCTTTAGGTGTTATCCAGTTTATAAGCAAAAGTTCAGGGCCCTAGAAGTCCCAAGGGCCCATTTGTGGGCCTTCAAAATTGGTCACCTCGGTCTACAAAATTTTGTTCGGGCTGTCAAAAGCGCATTTATGGTCCCATTTTCAATTTTTTTTTTTTTTTGCTGGAAAGTGCTTACATATCCCTACAAAAAACAGACCCAAATGTGCGGGCTATCTTTTATAGTGTCGAAGAAATTTTTGTTTGTTTCCCTTTTGAGACGAGCTCAATGGTCGTTGATGGAAATGGAAAAGGAAAGCCAAAGATAGCAACACACACCGACCACTATGGGACGCGTTTCGTCTTTGGTTAGAAGACTTTTTAACCATATTAGGTGGGATGGCTTCAAGGGCCTTCCTAATATGGTTGAAAAGTCTTCTAACCAAAGACGAAACGCGTCCCATAGCTTTCCTTTTCCATTTGCATCTCCGATCATTGAGCTCGTCTCGAAAGAGAAACAAGTAAAAATGCGTTAAGTTCGGCCGGGCCGAACTTTGGATACCCACCACCTCGGGTATATACAGGGTGGCTGATGAAAGCCGCTACCAAAAAAAAATGTAATAACTTTTTTTCTATTTAATAATAATAATTTAATAATTAATTTAATTAATTAATTAATTAATTTAATTAATAATAATTTAATAATTAATTTAATAATTTAATTTAACATGAATAAAAGAAAAATGTATTCCATACACCGAAAAAAAAATGTAGCAATATTCATCATTGTAGCAATATTCATCAGCCACCCTGTATGTAAACCATCTTTTATCAAAATTCGGTGAAAATTCAATTCCTTATGTCCCATATCAGTAATATCAAAATAAGTTCCGATTTGGACCATATTCTAATAAGTACACTAGCTATATCTAAAAATAAACCGATCTGAACTATATACGACACGAATGTCGAAAAGCCTAACATAAGTTACTGTGTAAAATTTCAGTGAAATCGAATTATAAATACGCCTCTTATGGGGCCAAGACTTTAAATCGAGATATCGGTCTACATGGCAGCTATATCCAAATCTGGACCGATTTGGGCCAAGTTGTCGAAGAGCCTTATACAAAGCAATGTCCCAAATTTCGGCGAAATCGGACAATAAATGGCTCTTTTATGGTCCCAAACCCTTAAATCGAGAGATCGGTCTATATGGCAGCTATATTCAAATCTGGATCGATCTGTGCGATATTGCAGAAGTATGTCAAGGAGCTTAATTTAACTCGCTGTCCCAAATTTCGACGACATCGGACAATAAATGAGCATTTTATGGGTCCAAAACCATAAATCAAGAAATCGGCCTATATGGCAGCTATATCCAAATCTGAACCGATCTGAACCAAATTGAAGAAAGATGTCGAAGGGCCTAACACAACTCACTCTCCCGAATTTCATCAAAATCGGATAATAAATGAGCATTTTATGGGTCCAAAACCATAAATCAAGAAATCGGCCTATATGGCAGTTATATCCAAATCTGAACCGATCTGGACCAAATTGAAGAAAGATGTCGAAGGGCCTAACACAACTCACTGTCCCGAATTTCATCAAAATCGGATAATGAAAATGGCTTTTGTGGGCCTAAGACCCTAAACCGGGAGATCGGTCTGTATGGCAACTATATCCAAACCTGGACCGATCTGGGTCAAAATAACGAAGGAAGTCGAAAGGCCTTACACAACTCACTATCCCAAATTTCAGCGAAATCGGATAGTAAATGTGGCTTTTATGGGTCTTAGACCCTAAATCGGAGGATCGGTATATATGGCAGCTATATCCAAATCTGGACCGATCTGGGCCAAATTGACGAAAGATGTTGAAGGGCCTTACACAACTCACTGTCCCAAATTTCAGCAAAATCGGATAATAAATGTGGCTTTTTTGGGCCAAAGACCCTAAATCGGAGGATCGAAATTTCAGCAAAATTGGATAATAAATGCAGCTTTTATGGACCTAAGACCTTAAATCGGCAGATCGGTCTATATGGCAGCTATATCCAAATCTGAACCGTTCTGGGCAAAACTGACGAAGGATGTCGAAGGGCCTAACACAACTCACTGTCCAAAATTTCAGCAAAATCGGATAATAAATGTGGCTTTTATTGGCCTAAGACCCTAAATCGGCGGATCGGTCTATATGGGGGCTATATCAAGATATAGTCCGATATAGCCCATCTTCGAACTTAACCTGCTTATGGACAAAAAAAGAATCTGTGCAAAATTTCAGCTCAATATCTCTATTTTTGAAGACTGTAGCGTGATTTCAACAGACAGACGGACAGACATGTCTAGATCGTCTTAGACTTTTACGCTGATCACGAATATATATACTTTATAGGGTCGGAAATGGATTTTTCGATGTGTTGCAAACGGAATGACAAAATGAATAAACCCCCATCCCTCGGTGGTGGGTATAACAAACAAAAATTGTTAAATTTAATGATCTCTAACAGGCAAAAAACTTGAAAAATGAAGTGTCCAAGAAATTTGAACAACAAAATTTTTTTTTTTTGGATATTTTCAATTTTAATTTTATTTTTCACAAAAGTGTGTTTTTCCCCTTATTTTTTTCCCCATCCCACTGCGCGACATGGGATTCTAAGCTCATCTCTCTGATGAGATAATGATGTGAGACAAGTGCCTATCGACGATCAATTTGAATATTATTTTTCACAAAAGTGTATTTCTCTACTTATTTTTCTCCCATCCCACTGTGCAACATAGGATGCTCATCTCATCTATCGGCGATCAGCGAGAAAATTCACTAAGAAGACTTACTTATGAAAGAAAAGCGGCAGCTCCGCTCTTCACTCGAAGATAAAGGAGGAAATCGGATTTTTATATTTCAATGAGGACACTCTGAAATCGTCCAAGGAACCGATATACCTACACCTGGTCCCCACGGGAGCCTCCCTAAAAATATCTTGGGAGATAGCGTGGTCAGAAAGCGAGTGGCAAGGAAAATGAATCAAGCGATTTCCCCACCTCTCTCTCGAGCTTCGTTAATTTCAAAAAAAGATGGCACGAGATTAAGGCTTATGCTGACGATTCCGAGCAACTGAAATCGTCAACACAGGAACTGGGCAAGTCGAAAAGGTTGAACACATTGTTATACCCTCCATCATAAGATGGGGGGGGGGGTATACTAATTTCGACATTCCGTTTGTAACACCTCGAAATTTGTGTCTAAGACCACATAAAGTATATAAATTCTTGTTCGTCATGACATTTAAAGTCGATTTAGCCATGTCCGTCTGTCCATCCGTCCGTCTGTCCGCCTGCGGTCCGTCCGTCTGTCCGTCTGCGGTCCGTCCGTCTGTCCGTCTGCGGTCCGTCCGTTCGTCTATCGTTAAATACATTTGTATACCCTGCATCATAGATAGGGGTATACTAATTTCGTCATTCCGTTTGCAACACCTCGAAATATTCGTCTTAGACCCCACAGAATATAAATTCTTGTTCGTCATAACCTTTTAAGTCGATCTAACCATGTCCGTCCGTCTGTCTGCCCGTCCGTCTGTCTGTCCGTCCGTCTGTCCGTCCGTCTGTCTGCCCGTCTGTCCGTCCGTATGTCCGTCCGTCTGTCCGTCCGTATGTCCGTTGGTCTGTCGTTGAATACATTTGCATACCCTCCACCATAGGATGGGGTATACTAATTTCGTCCATTCGTTTGTAACACCTCGAAATCTTCGTCTAAGACCCCACAGAATATAAATTCTTGTTTGTCATGACATTTAAAGACGATTTAGCCATGTCCGTCCGTCCATCTGTCCGTCCGTCTGTCCGTCCGTCTGTCCGTCCGTCTGTCCGTCCGTCTGTCCGTCCGTCTGTCCGTCCGTCTGTCCGTCCGTCCGTCTGTCCGTTCGTCTGTCCGTCTGTCCGTCCGTCTGTCCGTCCGTCTGTCCGTCCGTCTGTCCGTCCGTCTGTCCGTCCGTCTGTCCGTCCGTCTGTCCGTCCGTCTGTCTGTCCGTCTATCCGTTCGTCTGTCAGTCTATCGAAAGCACGCTAATTTTCGAAGGAGTAAAGCCGGGCGCTTGAAATTTTGCACAAATACTTCTTATTAGTGTTGGTCAGTTGGTATTTTAAATGGCCCAAATCGGTTCATGTTTCAATATAGCTGCCATAAAAACCGATCTTTGGTCTTGACTTCTTGAGTTTCTAGGGGGCACAGTTCTAATCCGATTTGCCTAAAATTTTGAATGAGATGTTTTGTTATGACTTCCCAAAACTGTGGTAATATACCTGCCATTTAAACCCCGATTAGATTCCATGACCTTCAAGAGGGCGCAATTCTTATCCGATGTAGCTGAAAATTTTCACATGTCGTTTTGGTATGACTTCCAACAACTGTGCCAAGTGTGGTCTAAATCTGTCTGTCTATAAACCGATCTTGGGTCTTGACTTCTTGAGCTTCTAGAGGGCGCAATTCTTATCCGATTTGGCTGAAATTTTGCGTGAGATGTTTTATTACGACTTCTAACAACTGTGCTAAGTATGGTCCAAATCAATTCATAACCTCATATAGCCGCCATATAAACCGATATCCATTTTGACTTCCTAAGCCTCTAGAGGGCGCAATTCTTATCCGATTTGGCTGAAATTTTAGCAAATTCGGCATAAAAAAATATGAATTTCGTATACGGAAAAAATTTTTAGAGTGGTTTTTAACTTTTTTTAAATTTAATGAATTGAGACACTCATTACTGTGCAGCGATACTCATTGATTCATTTCACCATAAATAAGATGATGTCGGTAGGCTAGAGGATGCGTGCAAGACTACCAAACATGGGATTATGAGTTCAATACTCTGCGGCACTAAAATTATTAAAATTGTTTTTTAAGGCTGGTAGAGAGTGGCAGTGAAAAACCCGAGAATAGCTGTAAAGCGAACAAGACAAAGCAACGCGAGCCGAACAAAGAAAACAAAAACATCACCCCCGAAACCGAAGCAAAGCACATGCGCTGGCTGGTTAGATGGTTTTTTTGCCTTGTCTATGGATATATTTTTGTTATATATTGGCTTGCAAAGAGTGCCTTTCAATAACAGATTTGTACTTTGGGTCGTTGAGATTCAAAATATATTGTTGCAGGAAAATTAACAATTTTTGTAGTGGTTTTTTCGACCAAAGTTGTTGTTTTTCAAAATTATTTTTTCTGTGTTCACCTGCAAGAGAGCCATTGGCAAAAGTTGGTGGTTTAGACAACATGTCATGCATTGGGTATATACTGCAGTTGTCAGACCTATAATGCTATATGGTGTTATGGTCTGGTGGACGGCGCTTCAATAGTCCACCTACTGCTCAATACTTAACGGGATTCAAAGGATGGCTTGTTTGTGCATCACAGCCGCATTGAGGACGACACCATCTGATACACCTTATGCCTCTGAACATTGTGGCTAGACAAATTGCTGCGACCACTGCTGTGAGGCTAAGGGAACTTTCTCTTTGGACATGTGACGGCTACGGGCATTGTGCTATCCTTGATACAATATCCGATGTTTCAGGCACCTTACACCTTATACCTTACGTGAGCCGCTTTTTGATAAAAAGTACTGTACCACTATTCCTGATAGTATCGATTGGTACTTCGATATCCCTGGTAACAGAAGTTACATAGACTTCTATACGGATGATTCCAAACTAAACGACCAAGTGGGCTATGGGGCGTACTCTAACGATCTAGAACTAGTCATATCGAAAAGGTTACCCGACCACTGCAGTGTGTATCAAGCGAAGTTCCTTGCAATTAAGGAAGTGGTGGAATGGCTAAGATATAATGTCATAATGCCACCGTGACGCAGAGGTTAGTATGTCCGCCTATGACACGGAACGCCTGGGTTCGAATCATGGCGAAGAACATTATGAAAATTTTCAGCGGTGGTTATCTTCTCCTAATGCTGGCGACATTTGGGAGGTACTGTACCATTTGTTGGGGCAGCTATGTAATAACTTCTCCACAAAAAGGTGTCGCACTGTGGCACGCCGTTCGGACGCGGCTATAAAAAGGAGGCCCCTTATCATTGAGCTTAAACTAGAATCGGACATCACTCATTGACATGTGAGAAGTTTGTCGCTGTTCCTTAATGGAATGTTCATGGGCAAATTCGCATAATGTCATTACGACGATTGGCATAAATATCTTTTCGGACAGCCAGGCAGCCATTAAATCCCTGGAGAACGTATTCCGGCCTCGACTGTCGCAGATCTCTCAACGAGATGGATGAACAGTTCAAAATTCACCTGCTCAGGGTGCTGGGCCACAGAGATATCCCAGGGAATTGTAAAGCTGACGAGTTAGCGAGACTAGGAACTATCCTACACATTCCAGGGATACTGGAATCTGTGGGTATGCCTCTAGCGACACGTAAGCTAAGTTTTCAGGGTTAGGCTCGAAGGACAACGAATGAAAGATGGTCACAAAGAGGGGGCTGCGAGCATTCCAAAACTATGTGGCCTAATCTAGACTTGAAGAGGTCTACCACTTTGCTTTGATTGGCTAGAACAGACGTCTCAGTCATTGTGTCCGTCATGACAGGTCACTGTCTAATCGGAAAACATGCTGCCGGACTAAAGCTTGCCAGCAACGACTTTTGCAGTAGCTGTGAGAACATCACAGAAGAAGAGACTATAGAACACCTTCTGTGTGTGTGTCCCGCACCAGCAGTCAGAAGGGGATCCACTTTAGGTTCTCATTTGTTTGAGAACCTGTCTGATTTAGCGGATGTGAACACTTGCAAGTTCATGATAGGTCATTGTCTCATCGGAAAACATGCTGCCAGTCTAAAGGTTGCCAGCAACGACTTTTGCAGTAGCTGTGAGGACATCACAGAAGAAGAGACTATAGTACACCTTCTGTGTGTGTGTGTACCGTATTAGCAGTCAGAAGGAGATCCACTTTAGGTTGTCATTTGTTTGAGAACCTGTCTGATTTAGCGGATGTGAACATTCGCAAGTTATGGGGGTTTTTTAAAGCGATCCGGATGGTTCAACGGTAGAAACTTGAAAGGATCTTCCTTCTTATGTGCCTGTGTTATCACAATGGACGAAAACGTCTAAGTAAGTCTGATGGCAGACTGCCACTTAAACTTTACCTATGCAAATCTGAACCGATTTTGTCCCATTTCTATAGGCTTCGTTTCTAGGCCGGAAAACATTCCTGAACCAAATTTTAAGACGAAAATTGCTAACTGTACTTTGTACACAAATTAACATGGACAGACGGACAGAAAGACAGATGGACAGACAGACAGACGGGTCGGACAAACAGACCGACATAGCTAAATCGAATCAAGTGATTCTGGATCGATCGGTATACTTATCAATGGGTCTATCTCTCTTCCTTTTGGGTGTTACAGCCAAATGCACTGAGTTATAATATCCTGTACCACAGTAGTGATGTAGGCTATACAAATGGCAATTATCAATTTAAATTCAATAATTGAACTTGGCAATCTAGGAAATCAAATAGCATATATTTATTCAACTAACTATGTTTTTTTCTTTCTTGTTTTTTGCTTTTTGTGAACATATGCTTGTAGTCCTTTATGGTCCTCACTAAGGCTCGTTTCATAGTCCATAGCCTTCATAGTAAAATAAGCATATTTTCAGTGTCAACTGTACTTCAAAAGTCTTGGATCATTTCAGGCCAAACAAAAAGGTGTTCAGCTTGAAGAAGCCATAAACGCCGTTCAGAGAGTCTTAGAAACATTTAATATTCCTACATGGTGTGTTTTTTTTTTCTTGTTGCGGCTGAGACTACAAATGTGGCGACAAAGACAATTTTAGTTGCTGCTACAATCTGAAATCATATCAGGCAAACGCTTGATTAACTCTATTCGGACCATTTAACAAATAAGCCATAAAAATCAAAATATTTTCATTTGGCTAATAGTCACATTTTGCACTGGTCCATTGGAATTGGAAGGGAGGGTAAAGCGAAAAGCGAAAGGTCGTCACCCAGTGAGTGCAAACATTCAATAAAAATCATGTCGCTCATAAAATTTCAACAGAACGACCCACAAGCATTTCAAAATGCTTGCGCGTGTGTGTGTGTGTCTATGTGGTTGTGGACATTTGTGTGGGTATAGCAATGGCATAATGTTCGTTTTGTAACAAGAAAAGGGACATTTGAATATGCTTTAGTAGGTGTGTGCATGTTTCCTTGGGTTCTTCCCACTCTCTAGTAAGTTAAAGAAAAGGGTCTGCTGGGAAAGGTCTCCAATTTTCCATTTTTCGCATGGGGTGAGGGACACTGTCGTTGTGTTTTCGTCTTAACACGTCTTTGCGAAACATGTCACCTTTTGTTGTTTTTATGTTTTCAATTAAATTAAAATTTCAAATTAACATTTTTCTTTCGCAGCACTACCAGAGTAGAACAACTAATTTCGTTGATGCCACAGCAAAGGGGCAGTGAATGGGGAAAAGGTAGCTAATCGTAAGACTTAGTTCATTAGGAGACAAGTTAGCCTAATAAGATAGGCCCATACTACCTCCCAAGTCGTCGTTGACAATCCTGCCGCCTAGCATACAATCCGCCTTACGCGTGATATTTGGTTGCCCAAAAAGTAATTGCGGATTTTTCATATAGTCGGCGTTGACAAATTTTTTCAAACCTTGTGACTCTGTAATTGCATTCTTTCTTCTGTCAGTTATCAGCTGTTACTTTTAGCTTGCTTTAGAAAAAAAGTGTAGAAAAGTATATTTGATTAAAGTTCATTCTAAGTTTTATTAAAAATGCATTTACATTCTTTTAAAAAATCCGCAATTACTTTTTGGGCAACCCAATATTTGGTAAGATTCCCGTGCAGTCCATAGCGGCGATTGCAAATTTGCCCATGAACATTCCAGTAAGGAACAGGGGCAAACTTCTCACATATCAATGAGTGCTGTCCGATTTAAGTTCAAGCCCAATGATAGGGGGCCTCCTTTTCATAGCCGTGTCTGAACGGCGTGCCGCAGTGCGACCCTCTTTATGGAGAAGTTTTTACATGGCAGCCATACCAAATGTTACAGAACCTCTCAAATGTCGCTAGCATTAGGAGGAGATAAACGCCGCTGAAAATTTTCATGATTTTCTTCGCCAGGATTCGAACCCAGGCGTTCAGCCTCATATGCAGACATGCTAACCTCTGCGCTACAGTGGAGGCGATTATCGACCCTATATGCACGTTGCCCCTCAATGTTCATCGCGTTCTCCTTCAGCTGGAGAAACCTCTCGGCTTTTCGTTGAGGACCGTGGCCACCGATTTATCCTTGAGTTGAAAATATTCATGATGTTCTTGCCAGGATTTGAACTCCAGCGTTCAGCGTCAAAGGCGGACATGCTTACCTCTGCGCTACGGTGGCGGCGATTATCGACCCTATATCCACGTTGTTAAATGCGCCCTCAATGTCCAGAGAGACCGTAATCGCGTACACCTTCAGTTGGGGAAACCACTCGACTTTTCGTTGAGGACCGTCGCCACTGATCTACCCTTGAGTTGTGCTAAACTGAAGTTTTCAGGCGTCAGTGCCTCTATCAGTCTTTCCAGTTTTTCAGCTAAAACGAGACAGACTAATGGCCCACTACCCTTCGTCGTGCTGTGGTTTATTTTTTTTTACTTTGGAGATAAAGATCACAGCAACCTATCTACATGCCCTCGGTAGGCAAATGCTGGGTTTGCCCTGGAAATCAGTTTCATGAGACTCCTGTAGTATCGCTGGGATGATTCCGTCCGGTCCGGGCGATTTAAATGGTTGGAATGTGGGAATCTCCCAGACTCTCTTCTCTTAGTCGTTCAAGTCACCGATAGGGCCTTCCGTGGAAGCAGCTGCTGTAGTTATTGCGATATCTTGGTCGCCGATCTCCCCTGGCTACCTGGAAGTGCGTCTTCAGGTAGTGGTTCTACCCTCTTCTGTTTGCGTTCGGTGTTAGTTTCTTCTTTTGCCCTTAGAGGTACAATAGTGATGTCCCAGTATTGTCCTCCAATTCTCCTCAGAACTTCTCCCAGAAACTCCTCTCCCAATCCTCTTCTGCTTCTTGAACCTCCCAGGGTTCCACGACATTTATTGTTGTTGTTGTTTTAACAGTGTGCTGTACACTCAGGCGGCAGACCTTGGCGATGAAGGACTCCATTGGGTCAATCCGGTACGTACAACCGGCTGCCATGGAATTGTTCATTGTTGTAGCATTGTGTTTTGTTCTATCTTTCGACTGCTTGATTTTGTTGAATATCCAGATCCAGGAACTTTTCTGATATGATGGGGTGTCCAAAGGGATCTGGGACTGAGTCGAGTGGGTCTGGCTGGTCAGTGAAACTGGAGACGAGTGTTGTGGTCCCAAGTCACAATTGGGACACACATCCTTCACGTTGGCATCAAACCTACTTGGAAGTGCGCTCCTATAGTGGTTCCACCGTTTTCTGATTGCGTTCGGTTTAAGTTTCTTTTTTTTCCCTTACAGGGCAACATTGATGCCCCAGTATTGCCCTCCAATTCTCCTCAGAACTTCTCCCAGGAACTTCTCTCCTAATCCTCTTCTGCTTATTGATCCTGCCCAGGGTACATTCATTTTTCTAGGGCCTACATTTTTCAAATCGGGAGATCGGTTTATATAGGGGCTATATCCAAATCTGAACTGATATGGCCCATTTGCAACCCCCTACATCAATAAGATGTGTTTGTGCCAACTTTCATGCGGCTAGCCTTATGCGTTTCGTGATTTCGACAGACGGGCGGACGAACATGGCTATATCGACTTAAAATGTGAAGACGATCAAGAATATGTATTCCTCGTGGGGTCGTAGTTCAATAGTTCGAGGTGTTACAAACGAAATGACTAGTTTGGTATAACCCCATCCCATGAAGAAAAAATACATACTACAATATATCCTTCTCAATTCATTGACCCCATGCTGTCAACGCCTATAAATATGCAAGTTTTTTTTGTGTGTGTGTGTGTGCTTGCTGCTTTGTTTTAAGTGAGGATTCGTGAAATGTTATTAACAAAGTTTATTGTAATAACATCTTGTAGGGCTTGCCTTTTTAGGCGGCCCGTCACAGCCCCTTGTGCAACATATGGCTCGCCATCGTTACAATTGTCATCACAGCATAAGCACAAGAACAAGCACCAAATATTTGAATACAATTTTTCTTTCATTTCTAAGAATTCGTATCTGATTTGCATAATTGGTCTTCTTGCATTTGTTCTACTGCTACGTAGTGTGAAATTGATGCGGTCGGAATTAATTTTAGGACAAAAACCGACAACAATAAATAATCATCTGTTTGGGTGCGAGGATATTAAAATTTTGACATTTCACAAGATGTTGTGCAGGATTATTGAATTGTTTGTGGCTTGTCAATAGGTGGAGTTGAGGATGTTTTTACAATTCTAAACAGTATTAGGGGATATTGAAGGGGCAAAATTTATAGGGATGCAAATACAATAGAGTTTTAAGTTACGAGGCTACATTATGTACCGATATAGAATCACCATATAAGTCAAATAAAGCAAAAAGTGAAAGATTTCATTGTTAAGTCGATGGAAAAATACAGGGCCAAGGATGTTTTGGTACACATTCTGGGTCCGTCTGTCCGTCCATCCATCTGTCGAAAGAACCGCTGCAGAGGTTAGCATGTCCGCCTATGACGCTGAACGCCGGCGTTCGAATCCTGGCGAGACCATCAAAAACAAGTAAAAGCGTGCCACGTTCATCCGGGCCGAATCTTATATACCCTCCATCATGGACAGCATTTGTCGAGTTCTTTCCCGGTATCTCTTTTTAGACAACCAAAGGATAAAAGAAAAGAATTGTGCCTATTGAACTGACCACCGTCTTTTTGCACCGAAAATAGATATCAAATTCGTTCTTTATTCCCAAAGGAAATGAAGTTCAGTTTAGAAGGTGCTTTAGGGAGTACCCCAAAACACTGGGCTCCAAAATTTTGATATCATATTCGTTTTTTACTCTCAAATACCTTTCATTTGAGTCCCATATTGTAATAATGTGTCAAATAACCCATTATACGTATCTTAAGGAGGAAAAGCGCCACCTAGACTCGAACGCAAATTTTAATGTCATATTCGTAATCTACTCCTTCTAATGGCGTTTTTGAGGGGTGGCGTGACCCCCTATACTTGGATCTGATTATGTATGCCAGATTCCAAATCCACTCCCGAATACCTTTCATTTGAGCCCCATATTGAAATGAACAACCAATATGGCTGTTTGGGGGAGTTTTGGGGTTGGGGCGACCCAATGGGTACTTAGACTCAAATTCTAATACCATATTCCTATTCTAATCTCCTATACCTTTCATTTGATACCTATATTGTTCCGATCGTTTCATTTTGGGTTGTGTTTTTGCCTAAGGATCCCCTTTCCGTCCCCCTTCCGATACCGAAAAATTATATAGCCTATGTTCCCTTCCAGACCAACCTACACAATATGCGAAAATTTCGAGAAAAACGGTTCTGCCGTTGTTCAGTCTATACGGAACAAACAAACCGAGACCCATGTATCAGTGATTGGCTAATGTCCCCATTTTGGGCGTTTTGGTTGGAGTACTTCGACATAAATTTGTATGCCAGATTTGTTATCTGCTCCCGCATACTTTTCATTCGATACCCATATTGTTCGTATTAGTCAACTTTTGATGTTGGGTGGTGTTTTTGGGCTAACGGTGGAGGGTCCGCCCACTTCCGTTATCAATAAATTACAAAGCCTATTCCAACTTCCAGACCATATTTGTAATCTACTCCCGAATACCTTTCATTTGAGTCCCATATTGTCATGATCGTCAAATAAATCTATTTTAAGGGGTTTTGGGGCTGGGGTGGCCCCCGAGGTACTTGGACCCAACTTTTATTACGAAATTCGTACTCTACTCTTAAATACCTTTCATTTGAATCCCATATTGTTCTGATCGTTCCACTTTTATTGTTATGCAGGACTTTCGTGGTAAGGGGAAGAAGGTTTCGCGCACTTTTTTTCTAAAGCAAGCTAAACGTAACAGCTGATAACTGACAGAAGAAAGAATGCAATAACAGAGTCACAAGCCGTTGAAAAAATTTGTCAACGCCGACTATATTACTACTATATTACCGACAATTACTTTTTGGGCAACCATATATTTCGAGGTGTTACAAACTGAATGACTATATTAGTATACCCCAATCCTATGGTGGTGGTTGTAAAAAATCTAAATTTTGAGTTACTCACTTCTGTGGTAGAGTTGCCATACTTCTCCGATTTATCGCCTTTTTTATGTCCCTCCCTTTGCCTCTCAGCTTGCTTTGTTTCTCCTAAAAAGCCGAAGCAAAGAGCATGCTTTTCATCACAAACACTAGAATGCACATTTAAGGAAATTCACATTTACCATTGGTTCATTGGTTATCAAATGAAGCGTCAACTAAAAGCAGCAGCAGCAGGAGATTTGTATCCACATGAAAGGAATGCAAGAGAGTAGAGTGGAGAACAGAGTGTGGCTAGGATATTTGACATAAACCAATTGCATTTGATGTAATCAAAGTCACATATTGACTCAAATGCAGGCACAAAGTCAAAAGGATAGTTGGCAGGGAAAGCAAGGCAACGTGGTTGCCAGTGGAAGGGGATGATGGGGGAAAAAAAACTAAAATGAATTGTATGGGGAAATTTCCATTGAAGTACTTGAGCTAATGTTTCCTAACAACTTGACATTTAAATATAAAATTCAATTTCGATCAAATACCCAGACTGTTAAACGTAATGGGAGATACAATTTTTCCTGTTTTAAGAACAGTGGGTGAAAGGTATTCTCTGAACAATAGGAGCGAGTGCAGATTTTTTACTTTTTAAGGAGACATTTGGTGTAAAATAATTTTTTCTATGCAAAATTTGCTCATGAACGTTCCATTAAGGAACAGGGGCAAACTTCTCACATATCAATGAGTTTAAGTTTAAGCTCAATAATAAGGGGCCTCCTTTTTATAGCCGAGTCCGAACGGCGTGCCGCAGGTTACATATATACACCATGGGTTATATATATACGCCACCTCGGGTATATATGTAAACCACTTTTCGTCAAAATCCGGTGAAAATACATACCTAATATCCCAGCTATATCGAAATGTGTTCCGATTTGGACCAAATACTAATAAGTACAATTCATTGTTCAATTGTCTATAACAAAATATTGTTTTTTTTAGTAGCTATATCTAAAAATAAATCGATCTGAACCATATACGACACGGATGTCAAAAAGCCTATTATAAGTCACTGTGTAAAATTTCAACGAAATCGGATTATAAATGCGCCTTTTATGGGGCCAAGACTTTTAATCGAGATATCAGTCTATATGGCAGCTAAATCCAAATCTGAATGGATTTAGGCCAAGTTGCAGAAGAATGCCGAAGATCCTTAAACAACTCACTATCCCAAATTTTGGCGAAATCGGACAATAAATGCGTCTTTTATGAGTCCAAAACTTAAATCGAGAGATCGGTCTATATGGCAGCTATATCCAAATCTGAACCGATCTGCCCCATATCGCAGAAGTAGGTCAAGGGGCTTAACTTAACTAACTGTCCCAAATTTCGGCGACATCAAACAATAAATGCGCAATTTATGCGCCCAAAGACTTAAATCGAGAGATTGATCTATATGGCAGCTATATCCAAATCTGAACCGATCTGAACCAAATTGAAGAAGGATGTCAAAGTTCCTAACACAACTTACTGCCCTAAATTTCGGCGATATCGGACAATAAATGCGACTTTTATGAGCTCAAAACCTTAAATCGAGAGATCGGTCTATATGGCAGCTATATCCAAATCTGAACCGATCTGTTCTATATTGCAGAAGTGTGTCAAGGGGCTTAACTTAACTCACTGTCCCAAATTTCGGCGAAGTCGGGCAATAAATGCGCCATTTATGCGCCCAAAGACTTAAATCGAGAGATCGATCTATATGGCAGCTATATCCAAATCTGAACCGATCTAAGCCAAAACACGGAAAAACGTGGGATGGTCTAACACAACTCACTGTTCCAAATTTCGTCGAAATCGAACAATAAATGCGCCTTTTATGGGTCCAAGACCTTAAATCGAGAGATCGGTCTATATGGTAGTTATATCCAAATCTGAATTGATCCGGGCCAAATTGCAGAATATTGCCTTAAAACTCATTTTCTTTACATCAAGAGGGTACTTCAACTAGAAGTTAGTAGACTTCCTCGAATTCTAGCAGAGGAAATCCTTAAACTAAATATTTCCTGGGCAAAAGTGTGGTCGGAATTATGTCAGGATTTGAACTATCTGCCCGCCAACAATAGATTGCCCTTATGCGCCTATTGGAGGGAAATAATTGATGCCTTGAATGTAAAGGAACGATATAGTTTTGAATCGGCAGCCAGAAATTCTCAGTTTCACGATCTCTACCCATATCTTGATTATAATATGATCCCAACACTGACAGAGAATCTTTCTGCTCGTGCTACCAGCTTGATCATTAAAGCCAGAGGTGGATTGCTTGATCTGAATTCCAGGGCATTTCGAAGTAACACTACTGGCATATGTTCTATCTGTAACACAGATGAACCTGAAAATACTTTACATTTTATTGGAAAATGTCCTATTTTGAAAGAATTTAGGAAACTTTATTTTAACAAAATAAGTCTCGAAGAAAATGAAACATTAAACATACTAAATGGCACGAATCTTACCTCTCTGTACTCTTATTTAGAAAGCTGTATCAAATATAGAAAATTAATAATAAACTGTTTTGATGTTTGAAAATTATATAAATGATTAAATATTTTAACATGGCAAGCAGCATATGTGCTAAGCCATATATAGATTGTATGCTTAAGAATCAATATTATATACATGCATGTATTATTTTGTATTTCTTAATCAATCTATTAATAAATAAATAATTGTCGAAGAACCAAACACAACTCACTGACCCAAATTTCGGCGAAATCGGACAATAAATGCGCATTTTATGAGTCCAAAACCTTAAATCGAGAGATCGGTCTATATGGCAGCTATATCCAAATCTGAACCGATCTGAGCCAAAGTAAAGAAATACGTCGGAGGGCCTAACACAACTCACTGTCCCAAATTTCAGCAAAATCGGATAATAAATGCGCCTGTTATGGGCCCAAGACCTTAAATCGAGAGTTCGGTCTATATGGTAGTTATATCCAAATCTGAACCGATCTGAGCCAAAGTAAAGAAAGACTTCGGAGGGCCTAACACAACTCACTGTCCCAAATTTCAGCAAAATCGGATAATAAATGTGGCTATTATGGGCATAAGACCCTAAATCTGCGGATCGGTCTATATGGGGGGCTATAACAAGGTATACTCCGATATAGCCCATCTTCGAAATTAACCTGCTTATGGACAAAAACAGAGCCTATGCAAAGTTTCAGTTCTATATCTCTATTTTTAAAGACTGTAGCGTGATTTCAACAGACGGGCGGACAGACGGACGAACATGGCTAGATCCGTCTTAGATCAGAAATGGGTATTTCAATGTTTTGCAAATGGAATGCCACGAATAATGAATAAACCCCCATCCTTCGGTGGTGGGTATACAAATTTAAATTTTCGACTCCAAAAAAATAATTATCTCTTATATATAAAAATCAATTTGTGTTTGTTTGTTTGTTTCTTTGTATGTTTGTGTGTTTCTTATAGACTCAGAAACGGCTGAACCGATTTTCTTGAAATTTTCACAGATGGTGCATAATGACCCCGTGGTGAAAATAGGGTACTACATTTTTTGATATCTGAACGGGGGCGGTCCCTCCCCCTTTATCCTATTTGTCAGAAAGGCCCGATCTCGGAGATGGGTGTTGCGATTTAAGCGAAATTTTGTGTGCTCTCATATAGTACCCTAAAAATAAAAATTTCGTATCCAAATTTCGGATGGGATACCTAGGGGGCCGCCCCACCCTAAAACCTACCAAACATATATTTAGGCCAATCACGACAATATGGGACTCAAATGAAAGGTATTTAGGATAGGAAAACGCATCTGATATCCAATTGACGGACCAAGTGCTAGGGGGACCACCCCAAGCCCCAAAACATCCCTAAATCGGACATATTTACCGACCATGGCAATATGGGACTCAAATGAAAGGTATTTGCGAGTCGAATACGAATCTGATATCCAAATGTGGGACCACGTTTCTGGGGGTCCACCCCTTCCCCAAAACACCCCCCAAACTGGAGTTATTTATTTACTGACCATGGGAATATGGGGCTTAAATAAAAGGTATTTGAATATACAATAGAATACGAATCTGATATCCAAATATGGGACCAAGTGTTTGTGGGGCCGCCTCTCACCAAAAACATAAATTTACATGGGGCTCAAATCAAAGGAGTAAAGCACGACTTTGATATCAATATTCGGGAAAAGTGTCTATGGGCACCGCCACCCCCACAACACCACCCAAATAGGAAGTATTTTCTGACTATTGCAATATGAGGCTCAAATAAGACGGTTTTTAAAGTGGACCACCAATCCGATATATATTTTCAAGGCTAACTCACTGAGTGGCCGCCCATCCCCCAAAACACCCTCAAAGCCGGTCATTTTTGCCGACTATGGAAATATGGGGGCTCTAATTAAAGGTATGTGGGAGTAGACCACGTATCTGATATCAATATTAGGGGCCAATTGTCTAGCGGACGTCCCACCGTCATAACAACCCCCAAATAGGACGTATTTGCTCACCAAGACAATTTGGGTCGAAAAGAGAGTGGAACTAAATATTTAAAGTTTTTAGGGCCAATACCCCAAACCGGACATATTTGCTGACTTTGCAATAAGGAGTTTAAACAGGATTATAATACGAATTTGATATCCAATTTTGAGGCCAATGGCAATATGGGGTTCAAATAAATGATATATAGATATATGAGAATAGGAGCACGTTGCTGATAGTGTTTGGGGGACCACCCCAATCCCCAAAACACCCTTTAAATCGGGC
>NC_081556.1:130386536-130421393 GCF_963082655.1 Stomoxys calcitrans | reverse complement strand
GGGCTTTTTTTTGGTCTTCTCGGTTTGCGCATACAATCGCGTTTGCCTTCCGAAGACTTCTATGCTGGAGCTTCTTCATCCATTCTGACAACATGACCTAGCCAACGCAGCGTTATATCTTGAAACATGATACTATGCTATCATCGTCATACAGCTCATGGTTCATACGACACCTATATTCTTCGTTAACGCAAACTGGTCCATATATTTAACGAAGAATCTTTCTCTCAAACACTCCAAGCACTGCCGAATCTACTTTCACAAATACTCATACCTCAAACACTCCTAGAACTCCCTAATCTGCTTTCACAAGTACTCATACCTCAAAACCATATAACAACACGGGTAATATCAGTGTCTTGTATAGTAAAATCTTCGTCGGTCGAGAGGTGGCCTTGTTTCTAACTGCTTATTAGTCCAAAGTAGCATTTGTTTGCCAGTATTATTCTTCGCTTAATCCCAAAACTGGTGTCATTCGTTTCGGTGCGGCGATGCCAAGGTAGATAAATTTGCTGACTATCTCAAAGTTGTGGTTACCATCTCTCTCCATTGTCTATATCTGATCAGTTGTACAGGGCGTTTGGGAGTTGAAACCATCCATTTCGTCTTATCTCCATTTACTGCCAGACCCATTTTCACTGATTGCCTTTCGATTCTTTTAAAGACTGCAATTAGTACTCCAATGACCGACCTATGATATCGATGTCGTCGTCACAGGCGAGTAGCATGTGTTCTCTTGTGATAAGTTTGCCATATCAATTCAAATCTGCATCTCGTATAATCTTCTCCAATAGGATATTAAAGAGATCACATGATAGGCTGTCACCTTACCTGAAACCTCGTTTGGCATTGAATGGTTCCGAGAGATTCTCTCCTATTCTTATTTAGAAACGTGTATCAGCAAGTGTCATCCTACAGAGTCTTTTAATTTTTGAAGGGGGTTATCAAACTCCGATAAGGCTTGAAATACCTTAGAACGTATAGGGCTATCGAAAGCGGCTTTGTAGTCAGCAAAAATATGGTAGGTGCTGATTTGTCCTTCTCGGCTCTTTTTCAGGATTTGGCGCATTGGGAAGATCTGGTCTAGGGTGGATTTACCACGTCTAAAGCCCCATTGCTAGGGCCCAACTATCTCATTGACTTTAGGTCTAAATCATTCACACAGTACGCTCGAGAGTATCTTGTATGCGATGGGGAAGGAGACTTATTCCCCTGTAGATGAGACATTCCGTCTTGTTTCCTTTTTGTCTACGGGACATGGTATGGTATCCTCAGCATGATATCTATGTCAGTTACAAGATTTTCTTCTTTGTCTCTGCAGTAGGATGTGTCTGCTCCAAGGCCATCGGTTTGATATTTAATTCTTTAGCACAATTTCCGAACCTCATTTGACACCTGTACATCTAAATTCGCTTACATTCCCGTGTTTCCACTTCCTTTTTATACCCACCACCGAAGGATGGGGGTGGCTTCTTTTTGTCATTCCTTTTGCAACACATCGAAATATGCATTTCCGACCCTATAAAGGGTGTATATTGTTGATCGTCGTGTAAGAAGCTAAGACGATCTATTGTAGCTATGACCGACCTTCGGCCCGAACGTCCGTCTGTTCAAATCACTCAACAGTCTTTAAAAATAAAGATATTGAGCTAAAATTTAGAATAGATTCCTTTTTTGTCCATAGGCAGGTTAAGTTCGATGATGGGCTATATCGGACTATATCTTGATATAGCCCCCATATAGACCGATCCACCGATTAAAGGTCTCAGGCCCATAAAAGCCACATTTATTATCCGATTTTGCTGAAATTTGGGAGAGTGAATTGTGTTAGGCTACTTGACATCCTTCTTCAATTTAGCCCCGATCGGTTCAGATTTGGATATAGCTGCCGACCGAACTCTCGATTTTTGGCCCATAACTGACGCATTGATTGTCCGATGTCGTCGAAATTTGGAACATTGAGTTGAGTTGGACCCCTCGATATCTTTCTTCAATTTAGCCTAGATCGGTTCAATTTTGGATATAGCTGCCTTATAGACCGATCTCTCGATTTAAGGTTTTGGGCCCATAAAAGTCGAATTAATTGTCCGATTTCGTCGAAATTTAGAATAGTGAATTGCGTTAGGCCATTCAACATCTTTCTACAATTTGACTCAGATCGGTTCAAATTTGAATATAGCTGCCATATAAACCGATCTCTTGATTTAAGGTCTTGCTCTCATAAAAGGCGCATTTATTGTCCGATTTTGCCAAAATTTGGGACAGTGAGTTGCAATAGGCCCCTCGACATACTTCTGCAATATGACACAGATCGGTCCAGATTTGGATATAGCTGCCATACAGACCGATCTCTCGATTTAATATTTTGGGCCCATAAAAGTCGCATTAATTGTCCGATGTCGTCGAAATTTGGGACAATGAGTTGTGTTAAACCTCTCGATATCCTTCTTAAATTTTGCCGCGATCGCTCCAGATTTGTATATAGCCGATATAGACCGATCTCTCGATTTAAGATTTTGGGCCCATTAAAAGCTCATTTATTGTCCAATTTCGCCGAAATTTGGGACAGTGAGTTGTGTGAGGCCCTTCGCTATATTTCTTCAATTTTGCCTAGATCGGTTCAGATTTGGATATAGCTGCCATATAGACCGATCTCTCGACATAAGGTTTTGGGCCCATATAAGGCGAATTTGTTGACCGATGTCGCCGAAATTTGAAACAGTGAGTTGTGTTAAGCCCTTCGACATACTTCTGCAATATGACACAGATAGGTCCAGATTTGGATATAGCTGCCATATGGACCGAACTCTCGATTTAAGATTTGGGGCCCATAAAAGGCGCAATTATTGTCTGATGTCGTCGAAATTTAGGGCATTGAGTTGTGTTAGACCACTCGATTTATGTCATCAAATTGACCCAGATCGGTTCAAATTTGGATATATCTGCCATATAGACCGATCTCTAGATTTAAGGTTTTGGGCCCATAAAAGGTGCATTTATTGTCCGATGCCGTCGAAATTTGAAACAGTGATTTGTGTTGGGACCTTCGACATCCCTCTTCAGCCCAAATCGGTCCAGACTTGGATATAGCTGCCATATAGACCGATCTCTAAATTTAAGGTTTTGGGCCCATAAAAGGCTCATTTATTGTAGGATTTCGACGAAAATCGGGACAATGAGTTATGTGAGGTCCTTCGCCATCTTTCTTCAATTTGACCTAGATCGGTTCAGATTTGGATATAGCTGCCATATAGACCAATCTGTTTCCATAACAGATTAATTTAGTGTCCGAATTAGGGACAGTGAGTTGTGTTAGGCTATTAGACATCTTTGTCCAATTTGGCCCAAATCGGTTCAAATTTGGATATAGCTGCCATATAGACCGAACTCTCGATTTAAGATTTTGGGCCCATAAATAGCGCATTTATTGTCCGATGTCGTCGAAATTTGAAACAGTGATTTGTGTTAGGACCTTCGACATCCCTCTTCAATTTGGCCCAAATCGTTCCAGACTTGGATATAGCTGCCATAAAGACTGATCCCCCGATTTAAGGTCTTGTGCGCATAAAAGATGAATTTATTTTCCGATTTCGCCGAAATTTGGAACAGTAAGTTGTGTAGGCCACTGTAGCGCAGAGGTAAGCATGTCCCCCTATGACGCTGATTACTTGGGTTCGAATCCTGGCGAGACCATTAGAACAAATTTTCCGCAGTGGTTTTCCCCTCATAATGCTGGCAACATTTGTGAGGTACTATGCCATGTAAAAACTTCTCTTCAAAGAGGTGTCGCACTGCGGCACGCCGTTCGGACTCGGCTATAAAAAGAGGGCCCCTTATCATTGAGCTTAAACTTGAATCGCACTGCATTAATTGATATGTGAGAAGTTTGCCCCTGTTCCTCAGTGGAATGTTCATGGGCAAAATTAGCATTTGAGTTGTGTAAGGCTTTTTGACATCTTATTGCAATTTGGCCCAGATCAGTTCAGATTTTAATATAGCTGTCATATAGACTGATCTCTTGATTTAAAGTCTTGGCCGCATAAAGGCGCATTTATAATCCGATTTCGCTGAAATTTGACAAAGTGACTTATGCTAGTCTTCATGACATCCGTACCGTATATGTTCCAGATCGGTCTATATTTGGATATGGCTACCAATATTTTGTTCTACAAAATTGAAGAATGACTTGTACTTATTAGACCACTCAATGCCCGTGTCGAATTTGGCCCAAATCGGACCATATTTCGATATAGCAGCAATGGGGGCATAAATAATGCATTTTTCACCGGATTATGACAAAAGGTGGTTTACATATCTACCCGAGGTGGTGGGTATCCAAAGTTCGACCTGGCCGAACTTAATGCCTTTTTACTTTTTCTTTCTTCGGAATAGACGTTCCTCCTCTGTACTTTTCTCCCTATATCTCTCCTTCATCTGATTACAGAGTTGCTCTGTAAACCGCATTCTTGACTGCGTCTCGACACTCTTTGTCGTACCATGGGTTTCTTGGGACAGGCTTCCGGTACCCAAGTACGGATTTCGCGGCATTTTCCATGGAGTGGGCAATGGTTTGCCACTGCCCCAATATATCATCGAAACAAGGAGTGTTTTCATTGACCAACGGACATGATAAGATAATCCTTCAATGTCCAAAAGAATACACTTTGTAGAATTACAAATCAATATTCCTATACGTTTCAAACTGAATGGATTAGTATACCCTTCTATCCTACGATGGGTGTGAAAAATGCGGTTAGCATAGATCGGAAGTAAAAGTACACTATGCCAACACCCTCAAATTATTTTACAAATTATTTTCTTTCATTATTAAAACTGCTCTAACGAATACCGATGTTGTAGGTGTTTTGTTACTTTGCACAATTGCATCCCTAATGAGATAAAAGTTATTGCTATAGAGTATCCTTTTCATGTTAAGAGGTAATTGCAAAGAATTGTAGAAGAAGACTTTAGTGGTGTTGAACATTTTATATACCAATACATTGACGCAGCCAACTATCGAAAAGAGAGTGTTGGAATGGCATGATACAATCCAAAATCAACGATGACAATTAAAAACGCATCGAGTTTTGCCGAGCCGAACTTTGGCTAGCCAACACCATGGATAGACATTTTATCCAAATTCTGTTAATGTTTTTGAACCCAAGAATTTTTTTTGTGGGTATCGGTCTCTAAAGGGTAGGGATGGATCATACTCAATGTTTTATTAATATCGTGTAATAACAGAGGGTTTTATGGGCCCATAGCCTTATAAGGGTCTAATACAATACAAATGCAAATTTGCACATCAAATGAAAGTTATTTAGGAGTAGATTACGAATATGACATTAAAATTTGTGTTCAAGTCCAGGCGGCGCTTTTCCTTCTAAAAATACATAAAATAGGTTAATTGGTCCATTATGCTAATATGGTACTCAAATGAAAGGTATTTGGGAGTAGAAAAGAATTGGATATTCAATTTTGGAGTCAAGTGTTTGGGGGGATATGAAGTTTAGAGGGTCGCGCCCTAAAGCACCCCCTAAACTGAACTTCATATCCGACTATGGCAAATTGGAGCTTAAATTAACGTTATTTGGGGATAAAGAACGAATTTGAAATCTATTTTCAGGGCAAAGACCCACAAAACATCCTCCAAACGGTTCATATTTACCGACCCTGGCAATATGGGACTCAAATTAAAGGAATTTGGGAGTGTTGCACGAATTTGTTATCCATATTTGAGTGGAAATGTCTGAGCTGCCATCGCTCCCCTAAAAAGCACTTCTCATTACCCTAATATTTGAAAACATCAGATCTCGGAGATTGGTGATGCGATTCCTTTGAAATTTTTTTGCACTCTTACAGTCACCAAGGAGTGTAAAAAGGAGATTAAATCCTTCTCTGAGGAAGGCACAATCCGAATAGTTTGGGTGCCGGGCCATAACGGTGTAAGGGGGAATGAAAGGGCAGACAATTTGACAGTGAAGGCCAGAGGACTGCCGTTGAAAAACTTGGTTAACCCGAAGCCTTTCGGGTCGACACAGTTCGATTTAAGCGCTTGGGCGACAAACACGCATACAACACTGTGGAACAGTGAAATAGGGGTGATCCGGATCATGAGAGGACGAGGCTATTACTGAAAGTAAGTAAGAAGGGGGTCAGTATAGCTTTTGGTGTTATAACGGGACACATAAGACTACGAGCTCACTTATGCAAAATCGGTGCGGCAAGTGATAGCATGTGTAGGGCATATGGGGTGGATGATGAGACATTGGAGCATTTCCTAAAACTTAAAATTTTCTTCTTAGAGATTCTTTTTATACCCTCCACCATAAGATGGGGGGTATACTAATTTCGTCATTCTGTTTGTAACTACTCGAAATATTCGTCTGAGACCCCATAAAGTATATATATTCTTAATCGTCGCGACATTTTATGTCGATCTAGCCATGTCCGTCCGTCTGTCCGTCTGTCCGTCCGTCCGTCCGTCCGTCTGTCTGTCGAAAGCACGCTAACTTCCGAAGGAGTAAAGCTAGCCGCTTGAAATTTTGCACAAATACTTCTTATTAGCGTAGGTTGGTTGGTATTGTAAATGGGCCATATCAGTCCATGTTTTGATATAGTTGCCATATAAACCGATCTTGGGTCTTGACTTCTTGAGCCTCTAGAGTGCGCAATTCTTATCCGATTGGAATGAAATTTTGCACGACGTCTTTTGCTATGATATCCAACAACTGTGCCGAGTATAGTTTAAATCGGTCCATATCCTGATATAGCTGCCATATAAACCGATCTTGGGTCTTGACTTCTTGAGCCTCTAGCGTGCGCAATTCTTATCCGATTGGGATGAAATTTTGCACGACGTGTTTTGTTATGATATCCAACAACTGTGCCAAGTATGGTTTAAATCGGTCCATAACCTGATATAGCTGCCATATAAACCGATCTTGGGTCTTGACTTCTTGAGCCTCTAGAGTGCGCAATTCTTATCCGATTGGGATGAAATTTTGCACGACGTGTTTTGTTATGATATCCAACAACTGTGCCAAGTATGGTTCAAATCGGTTTATAACCTGATATAGCTGCCATATAAACCGATCTTGGGTCTTGACTTCTTGAGCCTCTAGAGGGCGCAATTCTTATCCGATTGGAATGAAATTTTGCATGACGTGTTTTGTTACGATATCCAACAACTGTGCCAAGTATGGTTCAAATCGATCCATAACCTTATATAGCTGTCATATAAACCGATCTTGGGTCTTGACTTCTTGAGCCTCTAGAGGGCGCAATTCTTATCCAATTTGAATGAATTTTGGCACGTAGTATTTTGTTATGATATCCAACAACTGTGCCAAATATGGTTCAAATCGGTTCATAACCTGATATAGCTGTCATATAAACAGATCTGGGGACTTGACTTCTTGAGCTTCTAGAGGGCGCAATTCCTATCCGATTTGGCTGAAATTTCGCAAGACGTTTTTTATTGTTACTTTCAACAACTATGGCAAATAAAGTACAAGTCGGTTCATAACCTGATATAGCTGCCATATAAACCGATCTGGGATCTTGACTTCTTGAGCCTCTAAAGGTCGCAATTATTATCCGATTTGACTGAAATTTGTACGACGGATTTTCTCAAGGCCATCAACATCCATGTTTATTATGATCTGAATCGGACCATAGCCCGATACAGCTCCCATATAAATCGATCTCTCTATTTTACTTTTTGAGCTCACAAAGAGCGCAATTCTTATTCGAATTGGCTGACATTTTACACAGGTCTCCAACATATAATTTAATTGTGGTCCAAACAGGACCATATCTTGATATCGCTCTAATAGCAGAGCAAATCTTTTCTTATATCCTGTTTTGCCTAAGAAGAGATGCCGGGAAGAGAACTCGACAAATGCGATCCATGGTGGAGGGTATATAAGATTCGGCCCGGCCGAACTTAGCACGCTTTTACTTGTTTGTTTTAACTTCCAACAAATGTGCCATGTATGGTCCAAATCGGTCTACAACCTAATATAGCTTCCATATAAACCGATCGCCCGATTTGACTTCTTGAGACCCTGGAAGTCGCGATTTGTATTCGACTTGGCTGAAATGTTGCACATAGTGTTTTATTATGTTTCTCAACAACTGTGCCAAGTACGGTTCAAATCGGTCAATAACCTGATATAGCTCCCATATAAACCAATCTAACGATTTGGCTTCATGAACCCCCGAAGACGCAATTTTCATCCGATTTGGCTGAAATTTTGTACATGGTGTTCTGTTATGAGTTCTAACAACTGTGGCAAGTACGGTCCAAATCGGTCTATAACCTGATATAGCTCCCATATAAACCGATCACCCGATTTGACTTCTTGAACCCTACAAGCCGCGATTTTTATCCGATTTGGCCGAAATTGTATTTCATGCGTCTCAACAACTATCCCAAGTTCGGTCCAAATCTGTCTATAACCAGATATAGCTCCCATATTTTAGCAGAATCCATGATGGTGGGTTGCCAAGATTCGGCCCGGCCAAACTTAGCACGCTTTTACTTGTTTATAATTCGTTTTGACAATTGTTCTGGCGAAAAGTCAAAGTCACTACTAGGCTAAATACGCACTCAGTAGCCCAAGAGGTCGTATAATGCGAATAGCTAAATTTTCTCTTTCACTCCATCACAAAAAATTTTCTCTTTCACTCAATCACTATGATTTAAATACAGCTACCCTTTATGTTTTGCTATAAGCAATCATCTTCACCTTAAGCACATGCAAATATTTTATTCCCACACACACGCACACACACACACACAGACTCGGAACTTTGAAGTTATTGGATGCACTTACTATCGCTCGCTCAAGTGTATTGCACTTGAGCGAATACAAGAACAGGATTTTACCCACAATAAATCGCAATAATGCTTCACTTGCCACATGTTCTCTCACTCACTCACCCACACACACACACACACACACACACATGCATTTATATTCTTGTGGTAAAATATATAAGAGTAGTAATAATACCACCACCTCCAGCTCTATGCAAATGCGTTTCCATGTGAATGCTGGACTGTAGGCAAAGTGCATTCAAGGTGCCACTGCTTCCAGAATATCATTGTAATTGTTGTCATTGAATGTATGGTAGGTATAGAGCTTAAATTAAATATTAAACCAGGTGGTACACCATTCTTTGAGTCTTAGTACACTAAAGTTGAAGCAAGCCAGCGCCTGCACATTCATGTAAAAGCTATGGCTACTTATTGTCTGAGGTGCTTGGGAAACAGTGTTGCCGTTGACATTGAAGTTTTTGGCCATCAAGTTTTTTTATGAAATTAGACAAAGTTTTCTGCTAAAACTAAACTTTTTATAAGACCAAAATGTCCATACCATTTTTTTTTACATTTCGTTTTGTGGAAATGTTATTCAGCGGCAACTCTGGCCTGTATATGGACATGTTCTTCCAGCAAACACAGAAGCATTCTTTGCTTAAAGTCCTGCTGTTACTCCTCACGCTTATTGCCATTTGCATTGTAGGCGGCAAGAGAATGAGAAGCAGAGACATTGAGAGGGCTTTGAGCCCTGCAAACGACTAAAAGGTATGCTATGGAGTAATTAGTTAAAATTGAAATTCCAGCTGATTATGCTATATGCGAATGTCTTTGGCAAGTGTTGCTGATGCATGGGGGATATTGAAGTTAAGTAAGTTTACGAGTCAGAACTTGCTGCCAAAGGTAGGGCAGGTGGCCAAAAGGGGCCCAACACATATTCTCCACCACATCTCGTAGTATAATTAACAAAAATTGATCTTCAACGTTGATTAGCAATAGTTCAATTGGAATGTTTACATTAATTGTGTTCCCCCATATACACGCCAATACCTCTCCAACACAATGTAATGACTTATGATGGAGCAAATTACAAATTTTCATTGACTCTTAACCAGACACTGACAATATTGGATTAGTGCGAATCATTGCCAACTTTTCAATTTGGCAAAGGGAAATTAGACAGGGATGTTGCATGTTGGCATAAGTGAGAGGCAATTGTCTAATGGAATTTAATTAGGCAAAGGCCACATAGACATGGTGGTAAGGTTTGCCTATTAAACATTGTTGTTAGCTCCACATCATTGGAAAATTCCTTCAATTAAGGTGTATCAATATTCTTTGGATTGTGGTTGAAACGAAGAGATGAAGCGATTAACTTCAGTGGTCAACTTGAAATCAAAACACCAATTTCATAGGATTTTAAGTTCATAAGACTTCAATTATGGATAGAATTTGTACAATGGTTAGGATTTTGGAAGATTTTTGAAGACTTTTTAGAGACAACAAGTAAAAGCGTCGTCCGGGCCGAATCTTATATACCCTCCACCATGGATCGCATTTGTCGAGTTCTTTTCCCGACATCTCCTCTTAGGCAAACAAAAAGGATTAAAGAAAAGATTTGCTCTGCTGTTAGAACGATATCAAGATATGGTCCGGTTCGGACCACAATTAAATTATATATTGGAGACCTGTGTAAAATGTCAGCCAATTCGAATAAGAATTGCGCCCTTTGGGGGCTCAAGTAGAAAAAAAGAGAGATCGATTTATGTGGGAGCTGTATCATGCTATAGACCGATTCAGACCATAATAAACACGAATGTTTATGGTCATGAGAGGATCAGTCGTACAAAATTCCAGTCAAATCAGATAATAATTGCGACCTCTAGAGGCCCAAGAAGTCAAGATCGGTTTATATGGCAGCTATATCAGGTTATGAACAGATTTGAACCTAATTTGTCACATTTGTTGAACGTCATAAAAAAATACTTCGTGCAAAATTTCACCCAAATCGGATAGGAATTGCGCCCTCTAGAGGCTCAAGAAGTCAAGACCCCAGATCGGTTTATATGACAGCTATATCAAGTTATGAACCGATTTGAACCATACTTGGCACAGTTGTTGGATATCATAACAAAATACTTCGTGCAAAATTTCATTCAAGTCGGATAAGAATTGCGCCCTCTAGAAGCTCAAGAAGTCAAGACCCAAGATCGGTTTATAAGGCAGCTATATCAAAATATGGACCGATTTGAACTTAATTAAGCACAGTTATTAGAAGTCATGGCAAAACACGTCGTGCAAGGTTTCATTCAATTCCAATAAGAATTGCGCCCTCTAGAAGCTCAAGAAGTCAAGACCCAAGATCGGTTTATAAGGCAGCTATATCAAAATATGGACCGATTTGAACTTAATTAAGCACAGTTATTAGAAGTCATGGCAAAACACGTCGTGCAAGGTTTCATTCAAATCGGATAAGCATTGCGCCCTCTAGAGGCTGAAGAAGTCAAGACCCAAGATCGGTTTATATGGCAGCTATACCAAAATATGGGCCGATTTGAACTTAATTAAGCACAGTTATTAGAAGTCATGGCAAAACATGTCGTGCAAGGTTTCATTCGAATCGGAAAAGAATTGCGATCTCTAGAGGCTCAAGAAGTCAAGACCCAAGATCGGTTTATATGGCAGCTATACCAAAATATGGGCCGATTTGAACTTAATTAAGCACAGTTATTAGAAGTCATGGCAAAACACGTCGTGCAAGGTTTCATTCGAATCGGAAAAGAATTGCGATCTCTAGAGGCTCAAGAAGTCAAGACGCAAGATCGGTTTATATGGCAGCTATATCAGGTTATGTACCTAATTAAACCATACTTGGCACAGATGTTGGATGTCATAGCAAAACACGTCGTGCAAAATTTCATTCCAATCGGACAAAAATTGTGGCTTGTAAAGGCTCAAGAAATTAAATCAGGGGATCGGTTTATATGGGAGCTATATCTAAATCTGAATCGATCTGGCCCATTTGCATTACCCAATGGCCTACATCAATATTAAATATCTTCCTAATGCTGGCGACATTTGTGAGGTACTGTACCATTTAGTATGGCAGCCATGTAAAAACTCTCCCCAAAGATGTGTCGCACTGCGGCGCGCAGTTCGGACTCAGCTATAATAAGGAGGTCCCTTATCATGGAGCTTAAACTTGAATCGTACTACACTCATTGATATGTGAGAAATTTGCCGTTGTTTCTTATAAGAAAGTTCAGGGATAAATTAGCAAATTTGAGCTCGTAGTCCTGGAGGCCACCGTGGAATAGAGCTAAGCATGTTCGCTCTTTGACGGCGAATACATAGGTTCAAATTCCGGAGTGAACATCAGAATAATTTTCAGCGGTGGGTATCCTCTTACTAATGCTGGCTTCATTTGTGAGGGATTCTGCCAACTGCGGCACGCCGTTCAGATTCGGCATAAAAAAGGAGGCCCCTAATCATTGGGCTTAAACATTAATCGGACTGAACTCATTGATATGAGAAGAAAATCCCCCGTTCCTAAATGGAATGTTCATAGGAAATTTGGTAGTAGTTGTAGAGCTCATAGTCCAATGGGTCCTGTTATGATACCAAAAGCTATACTGACCTCCTGCTTACTTCCTTTCAGCAATAGCCTCCTCTTCTCACAATCTGAATCCCCCCATAGGATTTTCACCGTCCTACCGACCGTTTCTTTGTTCCACAATGTTGCATGCGCATTCGTCACCCACTCCCTTAACTCGGACTGCGTCGACCCAAAAGGCTTCGGGTTAACCAAGTTTATTGACGGCAGTCCTCTGGCCTTCACCTCCAAATGGTCTGCCCTTTCATTTCCCCTTACTCCGTTATGGCCCGGCACCCAAACGATGCGGATCGTGTTATCCTCAGAGAAGGAGTTAATCTCCTTCTTACACTCCAAGACTGTTTACGACCTTACCGTCCTGGTTGTTATTACCCTGATAGCCAGTTTACCGGCCGTAACGAGTTTACAATTGTCATCCTCGCGTTAACACCACACCACCTCACACATTCTGAGATCGCTCGGATCTCCGCCTGCAGGACCCTATTATGGTCAGGCAGTCCAAAACAGATACAAGCCCCTGGGTTCCCAATGTAAACCCCCAGGCCCACTATGTGCCCTAGCTTTGATCCATTTGTGTAGCATGATCTTCAAGACGGCACTACCAGTGTTCCATCAAACCAAGACTGTGCCGCTGACAGCAGTGCCTCGCACTCGACCACAAGTATCGTCACAGATATCCGTAAACCTCTTCCATTCTTTCCAGGTTTCCTATCATTGCTTCGATTTTACCGCGATGGTATGACCTAATTCTATCCTCTTTCCATTCCCCCATCGCCTTAAGTCTCATGACCGCAGTGGTTGTGTCACATTTAATCTCTTTGTCTATGGGTCAGATATCTAGAATAGTGTCCAGTACCCCAATGGGCGTGGTCCTCATCGCTCCGCCTATGCCAAGTATATAAAATTTTGATGTAAATCGAAAAAAAAAATTTACTTTCCACTTCCAAAATGACCATATCTCCTCAACTAAGCCTCGTAGAGCAAAAGCAAGGGTAATTCGCAGAAATCCTAGAAATTCAAAACTTTGATGAAAATCGTCAGAAAAATCAAAAGCTCGCTTCTAAAACTTAAAATGGTCATATCTCCTTAACTAAACCCGGTAGAGCAAAAGGCCACCGTAGCTCAGAGGTTGGCATGTCCGCCTATGACGCTGAACGCCTGGCTTCGAATCCTGGCGAGACCATCAGATAAAATTTTCAGCGGTGGTTTTCCCCTCCTAAAGCTGGCACTATTTGTGAGGTACTATGCCATGTAAAACTGCTCTTCAAGGAGTTGTCGACACGCCGTTCGGACTCGGCTATTAAAAGGAGGTCCTTTGGGGTGTGTTGCCAGCATTAGGAAGGGATAACAAGCGCTGAAAATTGTTTTGACGTTCTTTTCAGGATTCAAAGCATGGCGTTCAGGGTGATAGCTGGACATGCCAACCTTTGACATTCTACACAAAAAATTTCACAACTGATTTGCTTCCATCTTTTACAGTCACTACATCACATTGACCTTTTTAGCTAGACACCATTCACCCCGCCCATTAAGTCACACCCCCTAAGGCAAATATACTTTTTCCCAGCGACAACTAAATCCATTGATTTTGAATATAAAATCAACTAAACTTCAAGCTTCTACGGCCACAAAGAAAACAAAAGCCAATTTAAAGTTTTTGTCGTTGTTCTTTGGTTTAGCACCTTTTTCGCAGAGATACCTTTGGCAAAAAAATAAAATAAAAAAACTTTTGCCACCATACATGTAAGACAAAAAGTTGCTTTTGTTGAAATGTGTGGGTGTGTGTGTGTGTATTCGTTTTCCTTAAATTCAATATACTACTAAGCCAAAAAAAGAGAGAGGAAATAATTTCTTAAGAAAATAATAAAAGCAACCCCCCCACAACACAACAACAGCATAGGGGGAGGGTAGCCGAAGCGGCAGTCATAAGAAAAACGGGCTGTAAAGAAAGAAAAACAAATCTAATAAAATCAGCAGATGATGGTCATTAGACCGGAAAGTAATTTCATTTATTTGCAAACTCGATTTGTTGCTGGCAACATTCGCCAATGAATGTCGTTTTGGGTTTGCTACACTGCTGGATGATGATGCTGCGATGCTTAGTGCTCTTTTTCTTCTCACAGCATTTTTATGATATAAGCCAAGAGTAAGTGGGAGCTGCCCTACGCCATTTGCCTTTTCCCCAAAATAACCGAAGGACCAGAACCAAAGTAAGGCAACTCGAATGACCAAGTGTAATATGCACAACTCTGCCCCAACTCGTCTCATGTTGCATTGCCATAGACTGATAGGATGTTGGGGTCTTAAGACCAAATGGCATTAACCCAAACTACCAAAAATGCGAAAACAAAGTAACAATTTTTAACTTCTTCTCTTCGAAGAAGTTCAAGTGAAAATGCTCCACGAGGTAGAGCACAGGCCAAGTCTTCCATCATCATTTTGTGCAAAATACCAAGGAGTTACAGGACAAAGGTAAAGGGCATCGTCGACTTCCACGCCATCGCCATTGCCATCGTCTTCATTACGCTTAGACCGTTCTGTAAACATTGGAAATGGCGTCGAATTCCCAAAAGTGAAAAATCGAAAAGGAAGCGAAAGCTATGATTTTTATAGATTCCTTAAACAAATTTTTAGCAGTCAAACATGAACCAGTCAAATACATTTTGAATACAAAAATGCCAATGGGTGGCAAGGAGTGGGAGTGCTATGATGTGGCAAAAACGCCACATTAAAACGACGCAAACGAACAGAATTGCACACGGGAGTTATAAAATTGCTCTTTGCCTAATGCAGGGTGTACACTGAGAGAAAAAAAAATGGGGCTAAAGGAAGGACTGACGTAAAGAAACACTGACTGATGGAAGGACTGGAAGAAAGAAGGTCTACCTGAAGGAACGACGAAGAAATGAAGGAAGAAATTTTGAAGGAGAAATGATGGAATGGGACTGACCGAAGGGATGACTGACGAAGAATGAAGGATTGGCAAAGGAAGGAATATTAGAATGAAGGATTGGCGGGAGGAAAGTTTGAAGGAAGGAAGGGTTGACGGAAGGAAGAGCTGACATAAGGAAAAGCCGACGGTAGGAAGAGCTGACGGAAAGGAAGGGCAAACGGGAGGAAGAGCTGACGGAAGGAAGAGTTGACCGGAGGAAGAGCTGACAGAAGTAAGAGCTGACGGAAAGAAGAGATGACGGAAAGAAGAGTTGACGGAAGGAAAGGCTGATGGAAGGAAGAGCTGACAGAAGGAGGAGCTGACGGAACGAAGAGCTGACGAAAGGAAGAGCTGACGGAAGGAAGAGCTGACGGAAGGAAGAGCTGACGGAAGGAAGAGCTGACGGAAGGAAGAGCTGACGGAAGGAAGAGCTGACGGAAGGAAGAGCTGACGGAAGGAAGAGCTGACGGAAGGAAGAGCTGACGGAAGGAAGAGCTGACGGAAGGAGGAGCTGACGGAAAGAAGAGCTGATGGAAGGAAGAGCTGACGGAAGGAAGAGCTGACGGAAGGAAGAGCTGACGGAAGGAAGAATTGACGGAAGGAAAAGCTGACGGAGGGAAGAGCTGATGGAAGGAAGAGCTGATGGAAGGAAGAGCTGATGGAAGGAAGAGTTGATGGAAGGAAGAGCTGAGCTGAGGATTGACTGATTGAAGAAAGAACTGACAATGTAAAGTAAGTAAGATTGTAAGAAAGAAAGTCAGACGGATGATAGATCCAATGGATGGCTTGGAGGAAGGATTTTCTGACGGAAAAAGATGGAAGAGTTGACGTAAAGAAACGCTGACTGAAGGAGGGATGAAAGCTACGGCTGACGGATCAAAAAAAGTCTAAAGAAAGGGCTGAGGGAAGGGAGGACTTACTGATTAAACGACTGGGGGATATATGACTGAAGGAAGGTACGACTGACAGTACTAAGGTCAGACGAATGAAAAATTAGACGAATGAAAGGTTAGACAAAAATAAAATTTGACGGAAGGATGGTGTGATGGATGGGTTGACTAGAGGAAGGATTGGCGGAAGGAAGGCCCGCCGGAAAGATGGTCAAATATAAGGAATTCTTACGGAAGGAAGGGGAGGCCACCGTAGCGCAGAGGTTTGCATGTCCTCCTATGATGCTGAACGCTTCGTTTCGAATACTGGCAAGACCATCAGAAAAATTTTCAGCGGTGGTTTTCCCCTCCTAATGCTGGCGACATTTGTGAGGTACTTTGCTTTGTAAAAACTTCTCCCCAAAGATGTGTCGCTCTGCGGCACGCCGTTCGAGGTCCCTTAGCATTGAGCTTAAAATTTAATCGGACAGCACTCTTTGATTTTGTGAGAAGTTTGCCCCAGATCCTTATTGGAATGCTCATGGGCGAATTTGCATTTGCAACGGAAAGAAGGCTGAAGGAATAAAGGATTGACGGAGGGAAGAACAAACGAATTAAAGGACTGAAGGATGATTGGACTTCCAGAAGGAAGTGTTGACGAAACCAAGATATGATAGAAGGGTTGACTAGAGAAAGGATTGAGCGGCTGATCGACGGAAGGAAGGACTGAAGAAAGGAAAGGCTGATTGAAGGAAGGTTGACAGAAGGAAGTACTAACGAAACGAAGGAATGATGCTATGGTTGACTAGAGGAAGAATTGACTGGCGGATTGGAAGAAGGTAGGACTGAATGAAAGTCTGGCGAAAGGATGGTCGAATATGAGGAATTCTAACGCAAGAAAGGTCGGAAGGAACAAATGATTTACGTAAGGAATAACCCACGAATGAAAGAACTGGCTGAAGATAGGACTTACAGAAGGAAGTGCTGACGAGAAGAGAAAGGATAAAGTGGCGGATTGACGAAAAGAAGGAAAGATTGATTGAAGGAAGGTCTGGCGGAAGAATGGTCGAATATAAGGAATTCTAACGGAAGGAAGGTCTGAAGGGGCAAAGGATTAACGGAAGGAAGAACTCACGAATGGAAGAACTGGCGGATAATAGGACTAAGAGAAGGAAGAACTGACGGAAGGATAGGCAGACGGAAGGAAAGATTGGTAGGAGGAAAGTAAGACAAAAACTTTTCTCCTGGAACGGTTGAGTGAAGGAAAGATTGACTGGCGGAAGGATTGACTGGCGGAAGGATTGACTGGCGGAAGGATTGACTGGCGGAAGGATTGACTGGCGGAAGGATTGACTGGCGGAAGGATTGACTGGCGGAAGGATTGACTGGCGGAAGGGAGTTCCAACGAAACAGGACTGATGGGAGGAATGGTGAACAAAAGGAAGGGGTGACATAAGGAAAGACTAACGAAAGCTACCACAGACGGAGGAAAAATTGGCTAAAGAAGGGCTGGCTGAATGACGACATTACTTAGGAAACTACTGACGGAAGTGTGACTGTGAGAGGTTAGGTCGGACGAATGAAAGGTCACACAAAAAGAAGGACGGAAGGAAGGTTCGATGGGGAGGTTAATTGGAGGAAGGATTGACTGGCGGAAAGAAAAGCTGACAAAAAGAGGGTTGACAGAGGGAAAGAGAGACTGATGGAAGGAATGTCGAATATAAGATTATTTAAAGCAAAGAAAGGTGTGAGGAAGATACAATTGATAACAATAAAGACTGATAGAAGGCAGGACTAACAGAAGAAGAACAGACCGGAGAAACGACTAACGGAAGCAAAGACTGACAGAAAGAAGGTCTGGCGGAAAGAAGGATTGACGAAGCAAAGGCTGTTGGAAAGAAGTACTTGACGAAAGGAACAACTCATGATAGAAGGAACGATAGACGAAAGGCACGACTGACTAAGGACCTACGGGGGGAAGGACTGACAAATGGCAGAACAGACGTAAGGAAGGAGTGCATAAAAGCAGAATTGACGAAAGGAAGGAGTGTCGGAAAGTAGGCCTGATGGAAGTGGGGCCTGCCGGAAGGAATGTAATACGGAAGGTTTGTTCTCGATTTCTTAACTTGATTGAACTCAGATGCCTGCGCATGACTCGATCAATGCCATTGACCTACGGAAGGAAGGACTGACAAAAGCCAGAACTCATGGAAGGAAAGACTGCATAAAAGCAGAATTGACGGAAGGAAAGAATGACGGAAAGCCGGCCCGATGGAAGTAGGGACTGCCGGATGGAATGTCTTACGGAAGGTTTCCCCTCCAATTCTTGATCCGATTGAAATCAGTTGCCTGCGCATGACTCAATCAATGCTGATTACCTAAAGAATTGGTTTTGTCATGAGAGAGAAATACCCATGCCGTGATAACAAATTTCTTATCATCCTTTCTGGCTTTACTTTATTCATAGTAATCCACTCCCGGCGGAGGCCACCGTAGCTAATAGGTAAACATGTACGCCCATGACGCTGAAAGCCTGGGTTCGAAACCTGGCGAGAACATCGGAAAAACAAAACTATCAACGGTGGTTTTCCCCTTTTAATGCTGGCGATATTTGTGAGGTACTGTGCCATCTGGAAGGCAATGGTATGGTATGTACAAGATTTTCCAAGAAGAGGGTCGCACTGCGCTATGCCGTTTGGACTTGGTTATAAAAAGGAGGTCCCTTATCATTGATTGATTTTGTCATGAGAGAGAAATACCCTTGACAGGATAACACTCTTCTAATCAACTTTTCAAACTATACTTTATTCACTCTAATCCTTATACACACTGAAATTCACTTATTAAACTTCAATTTAGTCGCTTCGAAAACTCATTTCTCTCAATGTAAAATCATTTTATAGGTTTCATTTCTTTTCTTTCATTCTCCAAAGGATCAACTTCGTTTTATAATCAACATCCACTATACACATTAAGAGTCCTGTTGCCTGGACTCGTCTTAATGCTTGCCCAAAAATAACGCCAAGTTGGAAAGATTCGAAAAAACACAGAACGAAACTTTAGTTCTGCAACCTTTTCTGCCTGCTTTACTCACATACACCCCACTTCTTACCTACGTCATGCGTTAGCTGATACGCAAACGAATGCTGCAGGATAACGTAACGGATCAAAGCATCGTTTGGGTCATAAAAATTGTTTAAGCACACCTGTAATAATGGTAAAACAATAAAATGCTTTTTCGGCAGCGATGCGATGCGAGGCGAGGAGGCAAAACACCATAAGAGCAGCGGACAGCTTTAGCGGCAGCATAGGAAATTTCAATCCTCATTTCTTTCCATCCACCCAATCCAACGTTCCATCTCCGGGCCAATGAAAAAACATAGAGCCCAAACACTTGCGGTGTTCTTCATTACATTTAACGGCAAAAGCTTCACGAGCAGCAGAACGTTGGGGTGATGGCAGCGTATTATGATTTTGGCGGCAGGGGGATTTTGCAAAAGTGCCGGCACATAAGGACGTGAAACGAAAAAGGTGCTGTTAACGGCAAAGTTTTCATTAAAAATTTAAATGGCAACAAAAATTGTACAAAATGTATATGAAGTGTAACGTTTTTAACAAAATTTATTGCCCTTCTTGATGGTGATTTGGTTTCGCCGCGCGAGCTCTCACGTCCTACAAGTTTTCGAGCGCGCCATGCCCAAAACAGGTAAGTAGAGAGGATTTAGCCTTAGAACACATAAGGACATCTTCGATGTATTGGCAACTGATGCCGTGAATGCTTTGGAGGATATCAGTCTCGCCATTGCCGCGGCCACCATTGGCATGGCCATGGCCATTCCCAGGAATTGGATTGTTGAGGATGATTGCCGATGGTCGTTATGTTACGGTTGTTAAATACGAACAAAATAATATTAAGTATTAAACGCACCATTTCCACATTTATATTCAAAGTTCTTTAATAAAGAATTTCGCGAAATTCGGACCGAAAATCGTTGGGCAATAAATTGTTTTTGCACAATATGTCTCTTTTCCATTCAATTGCAAGAGATTTGTAGTCAGGAAACGAAATGACATATAATCGCTCTTCTTTGTAATTTTAAGTGGTCATAAGAAAAATGGTCTTTTGTTAACAAACAAAGGGGTGTTGTGGAGGTAGTTCTTTTTGTGTGGGCAATGTGAGATGGAGGATAAAAAGGTTTATAGAAACAGTAGAAATGAGTATTGGCTATACGAGATACTGATCGGTATAAAGAGCAAAGATTAAGCGGTGGGTTTCTCGAAAGAACATTATTTACGGGCTGAAGGAGGACTGGCGGACAGATAGAAAGGGGGATTCACGTAAGCGAAAGGACTGACGAAAGAAAACTCTGACGGAAGGAACGGCTGATGAAAGAAAGGTCTGACGGAAGGCAGTATTGACGGAAGGAACGACTGATGGAAGAATGGAGAGACTGAGGGAACGTATGGAGATAAGAAGAACTGGGGGAAGAAAGGTGTGTAGAAGAAAAGTCTAATGAACGGAGGGGTTGGGGAACGGAAGGATGAATTGACGAAACGAAGAACTAACGAAGGAAGGACTTACGAAGCAAGGACTGACGAAAGAAAGGTCTGACGAAAGGAAGAACTGACGGAAGAATGGACTGACGGAAGGATGAACTGACCGAAGAAAGGACTCACAAATAGAACGAAAGACGAAAAGAAGGACTGACGGAAGGAAGGACTAACGGAAGGAAGGACTGACGAAAGGAAAGACTAATAAAAGGAAGGACTGACGAAAGGAAGGACTGACGAAAGGAAGGACTGACGGAAGGAAGGACTGACGGAAGGAAGGACTGACGGAAGGAAGGACTGACGGAAGGAAGGACTGACGGAAGGAAGGACTGACGGAAGGAAGGACTGACGGAAGGAAGGACTGACGGAAGGAAGGACTGACGGAAGGAAGGACTGACGGAAGGAAGGACTGACGGAAGGAAGGACTGACGGAAGGAAGGACTGACGGAAGGAAGGACTGACGGAAGGAAGGACTGACGGAAGGAAGGACTGACGGAAGGAAGGACTGACGGAAGGAAGGACTGACGGAAGGAAGGACTGACGGAAGGAAGGACTGACGGAAGGAAGGACTGACGGAAGGAAGGACTGACGGAAGGAAGGACTGACGGAAGGAAGGACTGACGGAAGGAAGGACTGACGGAAGGAAGGACTGACGGAAGGAAGGACTGACGGAAGGAAGGACTGACGGAAGGAAGGACTGACGAAAGGAAGGACTGACGAAAGGAAGGACTGACGAAAGGAAGGACTGACGAAAGGAAGGACTGACGAAAGGAAGGACTGACGAAAGGAAGGACTGACGAAAGGAAGGACTGACAAAAGGAAGGACTGACGAATGGAAGGACTGACGGAAGGAAGGACTGACGGAAGGAAGGACTGACGGAAGGAAGGACTGACGGAAGGAAGGACTGACGGAAGGAAGGACTGACGGAAGGAAGGACTGACGGAAGGAAGGACTGACGGAAGGAAGGACTGACGGAAGGAAGGACTGACGGAAGGAAGGACTGACGGAAGGAAGGACTGACGGAAGGAAGGACTGACGGAAGGAAGGACTGACGGAAGGAAGGACTGACGGAAGGAAGGACTGACGGAAGGAAGGACTGACGGAAGGAAGGACTGACGGAAGGAAGGACTGACGGAAGGAAGGACTGACGGAAGGAAGGACTGACGGAAGGAAGGACTGACGGAAGGAAGGACTGACGGAAGTAAGGACTGACGGAAGGAAGGACTGACGGAAGGAAGGACTGACTGAAGGAAGGACTGACGGAAGGAAGGACTGACGGAAGGAAGGACTGACGGAAGGAAGGACTGACGGAAGGAAGGACTGACGGAAGGAAGGACTGACGGAAGGAAGGACTGACGGAAGGAAGGACTGACGGAAGGAAGGACTGACGGAAGGAAGGACTGACGGAAGGAAGGACTGACGGAAGGAAGGACTGACGGAAGGAAGGACTGACGGAAGGAAGGACTGACGGAAGGAAGGACTGACGGAAGGAAGGACTGACGGAAGGAAGGACTGACGGAAGGAAGGACTGACGGAAGGAAGGACTGACGGAAGGAAGGACTGACGGAAGGAAGGACTGACGGAAGGAAGGACTGACGGAAGGAAGGACTGACGGAAGGAAGGACTGACGGAAGGAAGGACTGACGGTAGGAAGGACTGACGGAAGGAAGGACTGACGGAAGGAAGTACTGACGGAAAGATATACTGACGGAAGGAACTATTGAAGGAGGAACGGATTGACTGAAGGACGGATTTACGAAAGGTCTGACGTAAAGAAATACTAAGAGAAGGAAGGAATGACTGAAGTAAGAACTGATGGAAGGGAATACGGACGGAAGAAAGAAATGACAAAAGGAAGAACTGATAGAAGGAAAGAATGAAGGATGGAAAGGCCGACGAAAGGAAGGACTGATGGAAGGAGAGAATGAAGGAAGGAAATACCGACGAAAGGAAAGAAAGACCGACGAAAGGAAGGAAAGACCGACGAAAGAAAGGAAAGACCGACGAAAGGAAGGAAAGGCGGAAGGATCGACTTAAGGAATTAAGAACTGACAGAAACAACGACTTACGGAAGGAAGAACTGAAGGAGGAACGGATAGACTAAAGGTCGAATTTACGAAAGGAGGAGCTGACAGAAAGAAAGCATGACGGTTGGAAAGACTGACGGAAAGATGGACTGACGGATGGAAGGACTGACAGAAAGGATGATTGACGGAATGTAGGACTGACAGAAGGATGGGCTGACGGAGGAAAGGGCTGACGGAGGGAATGGCTGACGGAGGAACGGATTGACTAAAGGACAAATTTACGAAAGGAGGAGCTGACGGAAAGCAAATCTGGAAGCACTGACGGAAGGAAGGACTTCCGGAAGGAATGATTGGCAGGAGGAAAGACTGACGGAAGGAAGAAACTAACTGATAGAAGAACTGATGGAAGCAAGGACTAACGGAAGGAATGACTGACGGAAGAAAAGCAGGACTGACGGAAGGATGGAAGGACTAACGGAAGAAACGACTAACGGAACAAGATTTGACGGAAGGATCGACTTACGGAACTAAGAACTGACAGAAGGAACGGCCTAAGAAAGGAAGGACTGAAGGAGGAACGGATTGACTAAAAGACGAATTTACGAAAGGAGGAGCTGACGGAGAGAAAGTCTGCTGGAAGGAACGACTTACGGAAGCAAGGACTGGCGGAAGACACGACTGAAGGAAGGAATGATTGACGGAAGGAAGAGCTGACGGACGAAATAACTGACGGAGGACGATCTGCGCGATGAAAGCAGGGTCTGACGGAATGAGGAAGGAAAGACTGGGTGGTGCAGTTAACACAACTTTTTCGAGAAACACCAGATCGCACCATCAACGATAACTGAAATGAATCTTGCAATATCTTATAATAAGTCCCAATTAGTTTTGTTAATTTTATGTTTCTTCTTGTTATTAAGAATTTTTTATTATACTCAAAAATTTTATATGTGTTGTACAACTATATTTATTAATGCTAACTTTAATAGAGCTCATAACTACGAAGAACAAATATATACATTACCAGCATTGCTTATCCAATTGACTTGTGATGCCAAGTAATACTGCTTATGGTTCCAGAGATAATCTAAACTGTATGATTAGAATTCTTAAAAACCAGAAATCAGGATTAACGATTGTCCACATCAATGCCCAAAGTCTAAATAATAAATTAGATGAACTTCGTGATATATTTGTTAACTCTGATATAGATATAATATGTATATCCGAAACCTGGTTCCATCCTGAAATATCTGACAATTTGTACTCTTTACCGGGATATAAAGTTTTGAGAGCTGATAGGCACTCCCATGCTGGTGGAGTTGCAATATATTTAAAAAACTGTATCCACGGTACTATAAAACTGAAGTCTGAGCAAGGCAACTGTATTGAATACCTCTTTGTTGAAATAACTGGCATTTCTAACTCGTCAATGCTTATTGGATGTGTATATAGGCCCAACAGCAGCACACCGTTTGACATGCTGATATCGTGCCTTGAAAGAATATCATTACGATATAATGATATTGTTATTGCGGGAGATTTTAACAGCAATATTTTAATTGAAACGCAATTTTCTGATGCTATGGAACTTCTTGATCTGGTACCTACTAACCGCTCTGTTCCAACCCATTTTACTAATCATTCGTCTACTCTTTTGGACATTTTCTTTGTGAACTGTGAGTCAAAGGTTCTTTTATATGACCAAATTGCTGCACCGGCTTTTTCTAAACATGACTTGATATTTCTTGTGTATGACTATCACATAAATCAACAAGACGAGGCAATTACATTCCGTGATTTTAAAAAACTGAACTATAATCTTCTTAATAGCCTTACTGATAATGTCGAATGGGATTCTATATATCAGTTAAATTCTGTGGATGACCAAACAGCATTTTTGCAGCATTATATTAGCTTAATATATAGTCAATGTGTTCCTGAAAAAACCATTACCATAAAAAATCAGCAACCCCCATGGTTTAATGAACAGCTACGTGCACTAATCGATGAAAGAAATATTGCATACAAACGATGGAAACGATACAGAACAACACAACTGCATGAGCGCTTTAAGTGTGCCAGGCGAAATGTTGGGAAAAGCATAAACGAGGCCAAAACGCTATTCTTTCGGAAAAAATTTCTGAATGCTGTTAACAGCAGATCTAAATGGAAGGAAATTCGTAAAATTGGCATAGGAGCGAAAACAAACACCAACTTTCCGCCCAATCTAAACATCAATGAACTGAATGAGCATTTTGTATCTGTTTGCTCTATATGTCCCCATGAAAATATATATGAAAATATGAACACTGTACAAGTGGAAAATCCATTTTCCTTTTGCTGTGTAGACCAAACTGACGTTTTGAACAGCATACTCTCAATAAAATCTGATGCAACTGGAACTGACGGAATAAATCCAAGATTTATCAAAATTATCATGCCAAAATTGCTGCCATATGTAACATATATTTTCAATACTGTTCTGACCAAGTCCACCTTTCCGCATGAATGGAAGCTCGCTAAAATCATACCGACTAGAAAATCGAATAATGAATACCGCCCCATTGCAATCTTACCGTTCTTATCCAAAGCGCTAGAATGCATAATGGCGAATCAAATCGAACAATTCCTGTGCACTCAAAATCTATTATCAGAATGGCAATCTGGTTTTAGAAAAAAGAGAAGTTGCACATCTGTCTTAATAGACGTTGTTGAAAATATTAGACAAAATATGGACAACAAGATGGTATCTTTTCTCCTTCTATTGGATCACAGTAAAGCATTTGATACTGTAAACCATCAAATTCTTGTAGTCAAGCTCTCAAAACTATTTAATTTTTCCCGAACTGCCTGTCAACTGATATCATCGTACCTGTCTCAAAGATCTCAGTCCGTATATTGTAATGATATCTGGTCAAATACGCTTCATGTTCCAAATGGTGTGCCCCAAGGCTCAATCCTGGGCCCATTGTTATTCACCATGTACATTAATGATCTGCCCGATGTACCTTTAACATGTAAGATACAAATGTATGCTGATGACGTTCAACTGTATACCTGCACGAAACTGAATGACTTTCAAACATGTATTTCTAATGTAAATAATGATTTGAATTTAATATATTGTTGGGCTGTTAATAATGCCTTACGTTTAAATCCTACCAAATCTAAGCTGATCATCATACACAAAAGAAGTGTAACAATCCCTGACCAAGTTGAAGTAAAGATTGAGAACACGATTGTAAACCGTGTTCAAGCAGCAACAAACTTGGGTTTAACATTCAACTCTACCTTAACTTGGACGAATCATATAAATGCAGCTGTGGGAAAAGTTCGTGGTATGCTGCGGAATATGTGGGCAGCTCGTCTGTCAACTCCTTTCGAAATTCGTATGCTACTTGCTAAATCTTACTTAATCCCAACTCTTCTATATAATTGTGAATTATTTGCAAGTTGCAGTGCTGATGACAATAGGAAAATCAAAGTTGCCTACAATGATATTGCACGATATGTATACAACAGACCACGGTATGACCACATATCACAATTTGCTTATCAGATTTTTGATCTTTCAGTTGAAAATTTACTAAATGTTAAATGCTTGCAATTACTACATAAGGTTATTTATAACAAAGAACCTGAATATCTTTACAAACACCTACAATTTGCTAGATCAAATCGAGGGCGCAAACTGATTCAACCTAGATTTGAATCTCAAATCACTGAAAGGCAATTTATTGTAAACAGTATTCGTCTCTGGAACACCCTCCCATCATATATACAACTCATAAGCAATGCTATTGAATTCAAAAAGGAGCTACATGATTATTATAAGTAGAAATTGTATGTAGTCTAGTAGTATAAGTTATAATTAAATTATTTATTTATTTTTTTATAAGTTATAGTTTATAATGGAATTAATTGATGAAACTGCACTGTTGTGAACCAGCACAGTAAAATATAAGATATAATCTTGTTGTGCTTGGTGTTAAATAAATGAAATGAAATGAAAAAAAAAAAAAAAAAAAAAAAAAAAAGGTCTGAAGAAGAAAGCCCTAATAGAAGGAAGGGTGGATGAATGGAAGGACTGGCGGAAACAAGGTCTATAGAAGGAAGGTCTGATGAGAGAAAGGGTTGAAGCTTAGAAGGACTGACGGAAGGAAGGACTGACGGAAGGAAGGACTGACGGAAGGAAGGACTGACGGAAGGAAGGACTGACGGAAGGAAGGACTGACGGAAGGAAGGACTGACGGAAGGAAGGACTGACGGAAGGAAGGACTGACGGAAGGAAGGACTGACGGAAGGAAGGACTGACGGAAGAAAGGACTGACGGAAGGAAGGACTGACGGAAGGAAGGACTGACGGAAGGAAGGACTGACGGAAGGAAGGACTGACGGAAGGAAGGACTGACGGAAGGAAGGACTGACGGAAGGAAGGACTGACGGAAGGAAGGACTGACGGAAGGAAGGACTGACGGAAGGAAGGACTGACGGAAGGAAGGACTGACGGAAGGAAGGACTGACGGAAGGAAGGACTGACGGAAGGAAGGACTGACGGAAGGAAGGACTGACGGAAGGAAGGACTGACGGAAGGAAGGACTGACGGAAGGAAGGACTGACGGAAGGAAGGACTGACGGAAGGAAGGACTGACGGAAGGAAGGACTGACGGAAGGAAGGACTGACGGAAGGAAGGACTGACGGAAGGAAGGACTGACGGAAGGAAGGACTGACGGAAGGAAGGACTGACGGAAGGAAGGACTGACGGAAGGAAGGACTGACGGAAGGAAGGACTGACGGAAGGAAGGACTGACGGAAGGAAGGACTGACGGAAGGAAGGACTGACGGAAGGAAGGACTGACGGAAGGAAGGACTGACGGAAGGAAGGACTGACGGAAGGAAGGACTGACGGAAGGAAGGACTGACGGAAGGAAGGACTGACGGAAGGAAGGACTGACGGAAGGAAGGACTGACGGAAGGAAGGACTGACGGAAAGATATACTGACGGAAGGAACTATTGAAGGAGGAACGGATTGACTGAAGGACGGATTTACGAAAGGTCTGACGTAAAGAAATACTAAGAGAAGGAAGGAATGACTGAAGTAAGAACTGATGGAAGGGAAGACGGACGGAAGAAAGAAATGACAAAAGGAAGAACTGATAGAAGGAAAGAATGAAGGATGGAAAGGCCGACGAAAGGAAGGACTGATGGAAGGAGAGAATGAAGGAAGGAAATACCGACGAAAGGAAAGAAAGACCGACGAAAGGAAGGAAAGACCGACGAAAGAAAGGAAAGACCGACGAAAGGAAGGAAAGGCGGAAGGATCGACTTAAGGAATTAAGAACTGACAGAAACAACGACTTACGGAAGGAAGGACTGAAGGAGGAACGGATAGACTAAAGGTCGAATTTACGAAAGGAGGAGCTGACAGAAAGAAAGCATGACGGTTGGAAAGACTGACGGAAAGATGGACTGACGGATGGAAGGACTGACAGAAAGGATGATTGACGGAATGTAGGACTGACAGAAGGATGGGCTGACGGAGGAAAGGGCTGACGGAGGGAATGGCTGACGGAAGAGACGACTGACGGAGGAACTGACGGAAAGATGGACTGACGGATGGAAGGACTGACAGAAAGGATGATTGACGGAATGTAGGACTGACAGAAGGATGGGCTGACAACGGATTGACTAAAGGACAAATTTACGAAAGGAGGAGCTGACGGAAAGCAAATCTGGAAGCACTGACGGAAGGAAGGACTTCCGGAAGGAATGATTGGCAGGAGGAAAGACTGACGGAAGGAAGAAACTAACTGATAGAAGAACTGATGGAAGCAAGGACTAACGGAAGGAATGACTGACGGAAGAAAAGCAGGACTGACGGAAGGATGGAAGGACTAACGGAAGAAACGACTAACGGAACAAGATTTGACGGAAGGATCGACTTACGGAACTAAGAACTGACAGAAGGAACGGCCTAAGAAAGGAAGGACTGAAGGAGGAACGGATTGACTAAAAGACGAATTTACGAAAGGAGGAGCTGACGGAGAGAAAGTCTGCTGGAAGGAACGACTTACGGAAGCAAGGACTGGCGGAAGACACGACTGAAGGAAGGAATGATTGACGGAAGGAAGAGCTGACGGACGAAATAACTGACGGAGGACGATCTGCGCGATGAAAGGAGGGTCTGACGGAATGAGGAAGGAAAGACTGGGTGGAGAAAGGTCTGAAGAAGAAAGCCCTAATAGAAGGAAGGGTGGATGAATGGAAGGACTGGCGGAAACAAGGTCTATAGAAGGAAGGTCTGATGAGAGAAAGGGTTGAAGCTTAGAAGGACTGACGGAAGGAAGGACTGACGGAAGGAAGGACTGACGGAAGGAAGGACTGACGGAAGGAAGGACTGACGGAAGGAAGGACTGACGGAAGGAAGGACTGACGGAAGGAAGGACTGACGGAAGGAAGGACTGACGGAAGGAAGGACTGAAGGAAGGAAGGACAGACGGAAGGAAGGACTGACGGAAGGAAGGACTGACGGAAGGAAGGACTGACGGAAGGAAGGACTGACGGAAGGAAGGACTGACGGAAGGAAGGACTGACGGAAGGAAGGACTGACGGAAGGAAGGACTGACGGAAGGAAGGACTGACGGAAGGAAGGACTGACGGAAGGAAGGACTGACGGAAGGAAGGACTGACGGAAGGAAGGACTGACGGAAGGAAGGACTGACGGAAGGAAGGACTGACGGAAGGAAGGACTGACGGAAGGAAGGACTGACGGAAGGAAGGACTGACGGAAGGAAGGACTGACGGAAAGATATACTGACGGAAGGAACTATTGAAGGAGGAACGGATTGACTGAAGGACGGATTTACGAAAGGTCTGACGTAAAGAAATACTAAGAGAAGGAAGGAATGACTGAAGTAAGAACTGATGGAAGGGAAGACGGACGGAAGAAAGAAATGACAAAAGGAAGAACTGATAGAAGGAAAGAATGAAGGATGGAAAGGCCGACGAAAGGAAGGACTGATGGAAGGAGAGAATGAAGGAAGGAAATACCGACGAAAGGAAAGAAAGACCGACGAAAGGAAGGAAAGACCGACGAAAGAAAGGAAAGACCGACGAAAGGAAGGAAAGGCGGAAGGATCGACTTAAGGAATTAAGAACTGACAGAAAGAACGACTTACGGAAGGAAGGACTGAAGGAGGAACGGATAGACTAAAGGTCGAATTTACGAAAGGAGGAGCTGACAGAAAGAAAGCATGACGGTTGGAAAGACTGACGGAAAGATGGACTGACGGATGGAAGGACTGACAGAAAGGATGATTGACGGAATGTAGGACTGACAGAAGGATGGGCTGACGGAGGAAAGGGCTGACGGAGGGAATGGCTGACGGAAGAGACGACTGACGGAGGAACGGATTGACTAAAGGACAAATTTACGAAAGGAGGAGCTGACGGAAAGCAAATCTGGAAGCACTGACGGAAGGAAGGACTTCCGGAAGGAATGATTGGCAGGAGGAAAGACTGACGGAAGGAAGAAACTAACTGATAGAAGAACTGATGGAAGCAAGGACTAACGGAAGGAATGACTGACGGAAGAAAAGCAGGACTGACGGAAGGATGGAAGGACTAACGGAAGAAACGACTAACGGAACAAGATTTGACGGAAGGATCGACTTACGGAACTAAGAACTGACAGAAGGAACGGCCTAAGAAAGGAAGGACTGAAGGAGGAACGGATTGACTAAAAGACGAATTTACGAAAGGAGGAGCTGACGGAGAGAAAGTCTGCTGGAAGGAACGACTTACGGAAGCAAGGACTGGCGGAAGACACGACTGAAGGAAGGAATGATTGACGGAAGGAAGAGCTGACGGACGAAATAACTGACGGAGGACGATCTGCGCGATGAAAGGAGGGTCTGACGGAATGAGGAAGGAAAGACTGGGTGGAGAAAGGTCTGAAGAAGAAAGCCCTAATAGAAGGAAGGGTGGATGAATGGAAGGACTGGCGGAAACAAGGTCTATAGAAGGAAGGTCTGATGAGAGAAAGGGTTGAAGCTTAGAAGGACTGGCGGTAAGGAAAGACCGACGGAAAAAGGGACTGAGGGAAGGAAGAGCTGTCGGAGCGGAAATACTGATGGAATGGAAGGATTGACAAAAAGAAGGGATGACTTAGGGAAGGACTGACTGAAAGAAGGACGGACTGAAGGAAGGACTGTCGGAATGGACAGACTGAATGAACGGAGAGAAAGTATGACTGAATAAAGGACTGGCGGAAGGAAGGAACAACTGGCGAAAAAAGGACTGGCGGAAGAAATGACTGACGGAATGAAAGTCTGACAGAAGGAAACACTTACGTTGGGAAGGTCTCAAGGTAGGAAGTACTCACGGAAGAAAAACTGACATAAGAAAAGACTGACTGAAATCAAATGAATTGCTTTATTAGTTTAGACGCTATAGTGATATCCACTGACGGACGGATGGATTATATTGTCACAGATCATCAAAACTCAAAAAAAAAACGATATAAGGTTAAAAATATTCCTAGATTTGTGTACCCCTTTACCATGGTGAAGGGGATCAATGATGTATGCGTATCCCCACAGGATAACTCCCATCATTTGGTGTATTCCCATTCGTTCAGTCATAAGGCCTATTTTAAAGAGCCCAGATATGATTCTATTAGGGTAATCAGAAAGTTTTTGCCAGAAACAAATTTGATAGCATATGGAAAGGTAAAGTATCCTGGTAATCTGGTAAATATACCTAAATTTCCACTTTGACCCCGCATGCCAACGACCTTATTATCCTCCCATTTTAAACTCCGCCAATGAGTATCGATTCGATCACAGGTATTTGGACGTGCTCTTTCTTGTTATAACTTTAACGGCAATGTCGTCCTTATATCCAACCAGAAATGATTTCTGGCAGCTCCATACTCAGTACATCATCATTGCTGACGTTCCAGAGGTCCGGACTAGGTATGGAAACTTGTGCAGCACACGCCTTTTAGGGTCCATAGTATTTTGATGTATAAAAATGTTCTTTAATATTTAAACCTTAAGTCATATTTGATTTTTCACTTCTACTTTTTTTTTTCGTTGAAAAACTATCAACTCGTAAAATTCAAACAAAAATATGTTTTTCATACTCTACGCTCGTCACTGGAACAAAGTTTGTCATGAGGAAATGGTGCATGGAAGAAGGGGAAAAGAAACGGAAGGACATGAGTGGTGTTTATTCATGCGTGCATATGTTCAGTGAAAACTTCTGAACTTTGCAAAACATTTGAACGTTTCCTGTTAAGAAGACTCGTTTGAGTGCCGTTCTGTAAGTGAAAAAGAAAATCTTTTTAATAAGTTTGTCGTCGTTATAATTGTGAGCACTGACACTTTTTTTTTTTGGGTAAAAACCACTACCAATGCCTTCATGGAGTTATGCTGCCAGGATGAATGGTGGTTGCCTTTAGCATTGGAGAACAGAATCTCGGTTAACTGCTGGGGGGTCATGTTATTCAGCCCGAATTCAAAACTGCAAGGGTGATAGTAAAAATAGGGTAAAGACATATAAGGCATTTTAGTTTACTAAGTGGAATGTTCATCCATTAATGAACAAGTGATACTTCCCTTATATTAATGAGTGCAGTCCGATTAAATTTTAATCTCAATGATATGGGTCCTCTTTTTAATGCCGAAATAATTCCCCATAAACGACCAGAAAGCTTCTGAGCATCTATAACCGATGTCAGTCTGAGGGAATATACCCAGGTACATGGAAACAGAAAAAGGCTAGTGTTCATAAGCAAAGAAATGTGGTCCAGAATCGCCACCTTCATACAGTCCACTGTATATGCGGCAGCCAGCCGGCGTTTTAAACATAAACATAGAAAAGCGACTACAGCGCCTCAAGGAATTTAGGACGAAAAAGGTAATGTGCTAAACCACCATACCAGAGCTACCTGGACTGCCTGGACCCCCACTCATAGTACGAAAAGTTATGAAGTAACCACGGGCACCAAGTTTAAGACTTGGAAACGACCTCTGGAAACTCAACTTCGATTCCACAAAGAATGGAGACGCCAAAAAACACGTTCTGATCGAACATAGCTGCTGTCATCATGGCAACGACCTCAGAAGGCCATGACCACAACCAGACACTGTTTGGAATTTTAAGGGCTACAGCTGGTTATGCAAAGTACTGAACTACTCCAGCTTACAATGGATAACTATGCGTATCAAGGGCATAATATTAGCTACTACAAGGCACGTGAAATACCTAGGAGCAGGACTCGACGCGCAGCACGCGGTAAAAAAAGTCGCGAAGGAAACTGCTCAACTCAGGCGAATACAATCACCTCTTCCAGGCTGGCGCAAACTCATGAAATAAGCCTCTAATTATGACATCATTCAATGGAAGCGAGGTATAGCGTCAATTCCTATTGTGATAAGGAGCTTCTTTCGATACTAAAAGCGGCTTCTCTAAGAGTTGATTTATCTAAGGAATACGCAGTTCTCGTCGTCACCGTTCCTTAGTGGAATGTTCATCAATGGGTGCTAGCCTATTACAGATTGAGCTCAAATAGCAGGAATCCTCTTTTAACTGCCGAGTTTAAACAGCGTTTCGCTGGGCGCCACCACACTTAAATTGGCGACCCACAAATGTCGACAGCATTAGTGAGGTGATAACCATCGTTGATATTTCTATACCCTCCACCACAGGATGGGAGTACACTAACATCGTCATTCTGTTTGTATCACATTGATCTAAGACCCATGGCGAGAACATCGGGCAAAGCTATGGTTGGCGACATTTGCGAGGTACAATGCCATGCATGATCATTTAAAAAATGTTCTCCAAAGAGGTGTCGCACTGCGGGACGCCGTTCGGACTCGGCTATTAAAAAAAGGTCCCTTACCAATGAGTTTAAACTTGATCGGTTCCTGGTGTTTTTAAAAATTAGAGTAGTGCTTTAAAGGGGAGGTATGGCACCTCAGACATATCGACTCAAATATGGATATCAAATTCGTGCTGCACTTCCAAATCCCTTTAATTTGAGCCCCATATTGCCATGGCCGGTAAATATGAACCGTTTGTATTATATAGTATTATATAGTCATCATGGGTCTAATGGTGTTTTTTGAGGAGTGGCGTGACCTCCCTGAAATCTACTCCCGAATACCTTTCATTTGAGTCCCATATTGAAATGAACGTCCAATATGTGTGTTTGGGGGAGTTTTGTGGTTGGGGCGGTCCGATTTGGTACTTTGACTCAAATTTTAATACCATATTCGTATTCTACTCTTCAATACCTTTCATTTGATACGTATATTGTCCCGATCGGTCCAATTTTGATTTTGGGTTGTATTTTTGGCATAAGGGGGAGGGTCCGTCCCCCTTCCGACACCGCAAAATTTCAAAGCCTATGTTTCCTTCCAGACGAACCTACACAATGTGCGAAAATTTTGAGAAAATTGGTTCTGCCGTTTTTCAGTCTATACGGGACAAACAAAGCGAGTTCCATATATCCGTGATTGGCTAATGTGCCCATTTTGGGCGTTTTTTTAGGGGGTTAGGATGACCCCCTATATTTCGACATGAATTTGTATGCCAGATTCGTTATCTACTCCCGCATACTTTTCATTTGATACCCGTATTGTCCTTAACGGTCCACTTTTGATTTTGGGTGGTGTTTTTGGGATAACGGTGGAGGGTCCGCCCCCTTCCATTATCAAAAAATTATAAAGGCTAATCATACTATCGTAATCTATTCCCGAATACTTTTCATTTGAGTCCCATATTGTCATGATCGTCAAATAAACCTATTTTAAGGGGTATTGGGGCTGGGGCGGCCCCCCAGGTACTTGGCCCCAACTTTTATTATGAAATTCACATTCTACTCTTGAATACCTTTCATTTGAATCCCATATTGTCCTGATCGGTCCACTTTAATTTTTGGGTAGTACTTTTGGGGTTAGGATGAGGGTCCGCGCCCCTCCCGATATCAAAAAATTATATAGCCTATGTTTCCTTCCAGACCAACCT